>NW_008676369.1:24709-28294 GCF_000695815.1 Acanthisitta chloris
CCACTTCCAAACTCCCTCTGGTTCAGCTGAGGACTGTGCAGAGGTGAGTGGTGAGTCTGGTCATGGCTCTGATCCCAGAGCCTCTTTCACACCAGGTCTACATGTCCTTCATTGGCCTCAACCTCCTGTCTGGTTCTAGTGAGGAAACTCCCCTGGTGCTGTTTGCTTCCCAGCAGTGCAGCCAGCTCAGCTCTTCTCCCTCCTTCCCTCCAGCCTGGCCGTGGTGAGCGACGACGCCTGCGGCTCCGGGAACTACACGGTGCAGATGAGTCTTCACCCTGCTGCAGACACAGCCCCCGAGCCTGAGGGGTCAACACCTTCCCCAGAGACCTTCCTGGCCTTGGTGGCTGTGCAGAGCAACAGCAGCAGCCAGGCCCTGCTGCAGATCCACTCGTGCTGCGTGACGCCCTCGGCCAGCCCCGCGGCCACGGGAGCTGTGTGCTGCCTCTTCCACAGGTCAGCAAGGGCCCTGCTGCTTCCCTCACACCTGGGCATGGGCTCAGCCTGGCAGGAACCTCCTTTGTGTCCTCCCTGAGTGAGCTCCCAGCAATGAGAAGGAGTCTGTGCATGCTCTGCTGCCTTAGCTGTCTTGTAGTTGATGCCAACGGCTTGATAAGGCAAAGAAGTCTCAGGGAGAAATCTCCCTTTGCTCCTTGGTTTGTGTAGATAACCCATCCTGCTGCCCTCACCATGCTGCCACAGGTCTCAGGTGTGCAGCAGCCCCTGCCCTTCCTGCCAGGGATGGCACATCCCAGGAGCAGAGCAGCTCAGGGCAGGGAGTCAGGATCCTCCACAGCTCCCACTTCCCCATGGGCATCTCACGGCTTCTTGAGCAGGATTCAGCCACTGGATTCATTCACTAGCTGATGTCTGTAAAGCCACTGGGGCATGGAATGTGTGTTAGGAGTGGGCCAGGGGTTGATTATCACACTACAGCAGCCTCTTCGCTGGCTGGAGCCAAATCAACCTCCAAGGAACAATTCTGCTGCTCCAGGGCTGTGACCTCCACAGCAGGGCAGGGACAGTCTGCAGTGCTGGTGTTCTGGGGGTGTTTGTTTCACTCTGCCTGTAGATGGAGGTATCTGCCTTGGAACTTGGGCACTTGTGTTAGCACATCCCTCTCTGCCCTGCCCTGGGTCAGGGAGAGCTGGAATGTGGAAGGGTTTGCTGTTTGTCCCTGCCAGGCTGCCACTTGAGTGCAGGCACATCCAGCTGCTGCAGAGCAGCCAGTCCAGAGCTGCCAGCTTCACCATCCAGCTGTTCCAGATGCTGAATCACTCCATGGCCTATCTGCACTGTGAGCTGAGTGTCTGTCTGCGTGGCAAAGCAGGATGTGAACAGGTACGTGGGATGGGGCTGCTCTTACAGGGCTCAGGAAGGATTTGGTGCTGCCACAGTCACCACATCCAGGTCACTCCATACCCAGCCAATCCCTTGGGTAAAGTCTGGGAGAGGAGTCAGTGATATGGAATAGTAGCAATAGTTGCTAGGGGAAAGGAAGGAATTAGGGAATAGATGTGTATATGTGCTGGTCCAAGGATTAGCAACTCACCTGTTGGAATGACAGCAGAGCTGGAAAACCAGGAATCTGAGGAGACCTGTGGCTGCTGTGGACTGTGCACAGTCCCTGGGGCATAGGTTCTGTTCAGCTGCCATCAGTGCACTTCCAGATGTTTTCTATGTCGTTCCCAGGACTGCTTGGAGCCAGTTCTGCAGCCCAGTGACAGGAACAGCTATGGAAACCTGCACAGCTTGGTCTCACTGGGACCAGTCTGGAGAACGAAGAGCAGGCTCCTGTACAAACCTGTGGAAGGTGAGTCTTCTGCTTTGTCTCTCTCTTGCAGCAGTTTTTGTTCAGCTTGTGCTGCTGCAAGAAGAGCAGCACATTTTTAACAACTCAGACATGCCACACCTGCTTGGCATGCTCAGAGTTTAACCTTCTCCCTCTCCTCACACTGTTCACTGCTCAACTCCTTCTCTCTGTGTGCAGGTCCTGGTTCTGCCATGCTGGTGCCCATTCTGCTGGGATCACTCACTGGCTTTGCTGTCTTGGGCAGTGCTTTTGTGAGCCTTTGGCTGCATCACAGGCAGAAAGCCAAAACCCTCCGTTACCCACCGTTCGTGGAGATCCAGGGGCTGTGAAGCTCAGCAGCTCCCACACCACTGCCACAGCCACCAGAGAAGCAACTGATTCAGCTTTGCACACTGTTTTGCTTTTGTAGAGCTCCTGCTGACCCAGGGAGCAAGAGATCCATCTCTGCTTTAAGTGTGCCTCTCCTTCCTTTCCTTCCTTCTGCGTGAGCAAGCCCACAAAGTGCAGAGTAGAGAAGGAGCTGTAGTGGTGGTGCAGCTGTCAGGGAGAGCAGAGCTGGAGCCACAGCCTGGGCACAGGGATGGGCAAGCAGGAGGAGATCAGGGTGCAGAAGAGCCAGATCAAGTAAAGCACTGTAGGGTAGAGCCATGCCAGCAGGGAGAGACAGTGCCAGGAAAAGGGATGAGCTTGGGAATGTGGACAGGAGCCAAGAGCTCCAGAGATGCAGCCCCTCACTTCCCAGCTTTCCTCCTCTCTCAGGGGCACAGTCCCTTCCTCCTGTGGCTTTACTCCTGCTCCTGTTTGCTCTAACAAGTTCTCACTCACTGCCTCTTGGTAAGTTCCACATTGTGGGAGAAAGTTAGGAATGCCAAAGCATTGTCAGAGCACAGAAAAAGAACTCACCACATCCAGCTGCTGGGTCCAGTTCCTTTGCTGCTGCTGCCAGAGAAAGCAGGTGGGTAAGAGCACCTCGAGGCAAATACAACCGAGTGGCTCCCACTTCCCCCTGGACCAGCCTGTCTCCAAGAATTTGGGAATGTCCTGGTCAGTCTGGAGGGAGGCAGAGTCTGTCAGACCCTGAGCTGTCGTGGGAGTTGCTGCTGTGCTGTCACACCTCACCCCAGCACTGGTGCCACTGGGAGTTCACCAGCAGCTGCAGCAGATGCTGTCAGAGAGCTCCAGTCCCACACTGCTACTGGAATCTGTTGGAATGCACTGGGGAAAGATACCAATAAAATGAAGGATATGAGCAGGTCTTTCCTTTAAGGGATCTCTGAGCTGATTGCCCAGAAATGCAGCACAGCTGGAAGGGCTGTGGAGGGAGGGAAGCCCTGCCACTCTGCAGCCATGGACTGTGTTCCTTCACCTTCTCCTCACCTTCCTGCAATAAAACTTGAGCATCACAGTGTTTGTCTTGCCTGTGTTTGATACTGGCTCTTATGGAAATGGGGGTGTATTCCCAGCCTGGAATGAAGTCATGCAGCTCCTCTGCATCCCAGAGGGAGTGAGGCTGGGGATCCACCTCTTGGCAGCAGTGCCAGGGCTCAGCTCAGGTGAGTCCCCACCTCCCCATGGCAGGCAGAGCAGGAGGAGCTCCCTGGGCCCTCCCTGGAGCAGCCAGGCAGCAGCAGCTCGGCCAGGCTGCCATGAGTGCCGAGCCAGGGAGGCACCTGGGCAGCCTCACTGTCTTCACCAAGGATGACTTCGAGGAGGACTGGGTGAAAGTGGCCAGTGGAGGCTTCGGCCACGTGTACCAGGTGAAGCACAGGAGG
>NW_008676369.1:28347-29287 GCF_000695815.1 Acanthisitta chloris
TAACACTGCTCAGCTCCAGCTCTCGCTGCTGCTCTGGGGCTGGAGCTGAGGGGAAGGGTCACTGCTTCCTTTGCCCTGGGAAGCCAAGTTGGGGGGACCCAAAAGGAGTGGAGAAGACACGAGTGGGGTGGAATTCTGCCTCTCTCTGTCCTGTGTGTGGCTGTGCAAGGGGCAAAGAGCACAGGGAACAGTTAGAGCAGTGAGTGTGGGAATCTGAGGCTGAAGTGGCACCTTGGGCATGTGGGTCAGAGCAGCCTCATGGTGTGTTTGCAGCTTCCACTGGGACTGATGTGTGTCAATAGGTACTGGGTTAGTGGCTATTAAAAAGTAGGTACTGAATGGATACTAGCTTAAATTAGTGGCTCAGATCGCTGAGTTTAAAGCTGAGACAGAGAATTTACGATTGATTTTCACTTGCTTTAGCCTTCAGACATGCTCTGTCCTCTCTGTGGTTTCCCTGCACCTTCAGTTTGATTTTTGCTCTCTGGGTAACAGTTTGCTCATGTATCTGTGCCAGTGCCTCCTCCTGGACTAACCTCCCTGTCTCTTCCCCCAGCACAGGGTGCAGTCTCACCTGTGCAGGTGAGCCCTGAGCAGCCCCTGGGGGGAACCAGACAGGAGCTGTGCCCAGTGATCTGTCCCAGGAGGGGAACCAGAGCTCACAGAAGTCACAGCTTTCTCCACATCCCTCGTTTTCCTGGCAGGGGGAAAAGTCACTCTCCAACCCTTTGTGCTGCAGCTGCAACTGCCTCCCCGTGCTAGTCCTTTCTCCCACAGTGGATTCCTCAGTGTTTCACTGTGGGTTTCCTGCTGGAGGAGTCTGGCAGAAGGGTTTGGATCCCTTAGTGGCCTGTTAATGTTGTTGGCAGCTCAGATCTGTTCCCAGGGTTGAGCTTTTGCAAGGCAGTTTGGGCACTTGGCTGCTCTCAGAGTGCTCTGA
>NW_008676369.1:29339-46728 GCF_000695815.1 Acanthisitta chloris
AACAGGTTGGGCAGACCTGGCAGTGATGAGCAGACGTGTCTAGACTCCCTCTGGGACCACATTCACTGTGCTCAGGGCAGAGAGCTGCAGGCAGAGGTGGAGGGACAGGTATGGCCAAGGCATGGCCTCGGGACACTGTGGTGCTGTGCCTGCTCCTGCCATCCTTTTTCCATTTCCATTTCATGGAATCCCAGACTGGCTTGGCTTGGAAGGACCTTAAAGATCATCCAGTTCCCCCCCTGCCATGGGCAGTGACTCCTTCAGTCAATTCAAGGCATAAATTGGGGTGAACTTTTTAGGTCATGCAGGGATGTCACTGAGCTACTCCAGAGTTACTGAGCCTGAGAATCAACTATACAATTTCTTGCTTCCACTTTGTTTTCCATTCTCTATCCTTATCTTTCCAGGACCAGCATGAACTGCCTCATGGAAGAGGCAACCAAGATGGAGAAAATCAAATTCCAGCACATTGTCACTATCTATGGGGTCTGCAACAGCCCCTTGGGGATAGTGATGGAATACATGGCCAGAGGCTCTTTGGAGAAGATCCTTCCCACTCACAAGATGTCATGGCAGCTCAAATTCCGAGTGATCCATGAGATGGGCCTGGCTATGAACTTCCTGCACAGCATGACACCTCCTCTGCTGCACCTGGACCTGAAGCCAGGGAACATCCTCCTGGATGGGAACATGCATGTCAAGGTAGGACCTCACTGCTGTGTCTGTAGGGACAAACATGAGCAAGAGACAGGTTAGTGCTGCCAAATGGGTCCAGAATCCCAGTAAATCAGGTTCTTCAGGAACACTCCATGAAGGGTTGACCAGTGGGGATTATAAAAAGCAAATGGTAAACAAATGACATGATAATCTCAAGATCATAGAGAGAATCTGTGCCAGGACTGGGAATTGAAGGCTCCAGCTTGGAAGGAAACACTGATGTGCTGGACACAGTGACAGCTGAGTGGATTCTACCAAGTCCCAGCTGCTGGGCACCTCCTCTGATCCTGTCCTCATGTCCCTGTCCTGTCCTCTGTAATATTGCTTGGCTGATGGGGATGTCCCAGCTAGCAGCAGAAAGGGTGAGATGTGAGCAGGGGAGTGGGAGGTGCAGGATGTCATTTTTTCTGCTTGCAGATCTCAGACTTTGGGCTATCCAAGTGGATGGAGCAATCCAGCAGGATGCAATACATTGAGAGCTCTGCCCTGAGAGGCACTTTGAGCTACATCCCCCCAGAAATGTTCCTCCAGAACAGCAAACCCCCAGGAATCAAGTATGATGTGTACAGGTAAGGGCTGCCCTGCAGTTCAGAGCTCACACAGGGTTGTCATCGAGCTCTTCCACACAGCAGAAGAGACTCTGCATTGTCTCACTTGGGTTACAGTCTGGTTTTCTGCCTTGTTTAATGTCCTTGGTGGGGAACAGACTGTGGGTGATGAGTACCCTGATCTTCAGCCCTTACCATGCAGCCTGTGTTGCCTCAGGTGCCATCACAGCCTGTTTGGGTGCTGAAGTTGTTATAAAAATGAGTAAGATCAGAGCCCAGAGCAGACAGTGTCTGCTCCTTCCCAGCACTCACCACTTACATTCATTTGGCTTGGCAAACAACTGTAATATTGCTTGGCTGCTCTGGTGTTCTGCTTCATTTTGGGCAGTAACAGGTAGGGAAGATGTTTCAACTTTATTTCCTTCAGGGCAAAGTGCTTTGCAGCAGTTCCACCAGCTCCATAGCCATGTCAGGGAATTCCTTGGCCCTGCAGCACACAGTGAGCCAAGACAAGCAGCAGAGGAGGATTTGCATGGCCATGTGAAGTTGCAATAGTCAGGGGCTCTAACCCCCTGTGTGAGGGAAGTGAACAGAAGCAGGGACAGCCTGACTTGCCCAGGAAAGGCTCCAAGTCACTCCCTGCACTGACCCTTTCCCTCAGCCATCAGCGATGTATGAGATAGAACCGCAAGACATTTCTCCTTTTGGTCTAAGGGATGAAATCCTTCCACCCTGAAGAACTTATTTGCCAAGACAAAAGCACTGAGTGCATTTCATGTCCTTGCCCACACGGGGTTGTTGCTGATGATCTCTCCTTGCCTGCAGCTTCGGAATCGTCATTTGGGAGGTGCTGATGCAGAAAAAACCTTATGCAGGTAAATACCAGCACTTCTTCCACGCTCTGCACTGAGGAAATGGCTATCCCAGCTGCCTGCCCAGAGGGAAAGCTGTGATGCTGCTGTGTTCCAGGGGCAAACATGATGGCCATCATAGTCAAGGTGGCAGCAGGGAAGAGACCTGGGCTGGAGCTCATCCGGAACGACTGGCCCGGGGAGTGCCAGCAGATGGTCGACTTGATGAAGAGGTGTTGGGACCAAGACCCTAAGCAGAGGCCAAGCTTTACAGGTGGGACTGTGCTATGGCTTAGCCAAGGGGCTAACAAAGAGGGCTGAGCTGGTCTGTATCCATCTCCGAGGTTGAACTGCTTGGTTCCATTTGCTGTCACACATCCTCTTGCTCCCTTTACCCTCCCTTGCTGTGTGGAGGACACGAGGAATTGGTGCAGAGCCTTGGATTCTGGCTGGGTTCTGTGCAGCTCACAGTGTTTCTCTGGCAGATATCCCTGTGGAAACAGATATGCTGCTGGCACTGATCCAGAGCCTGGTGGTGGACCCGGAGAACGAGCGCCTGGTCAGGAAGATGTCCCACAAACCTGCCATCTCTGGCAGGCAGCAGGTGAGGACAACCTCCCAGTGCCACCCAGGAAATTCCACTGAGTGCTCTCCCTCTTCTTACCAGCCCTGGAGAACCTGTCTCCTCTCTCATCAGGGGCACTCCAGCACCTTAGCTCAGTGTGTTTGCACAGGTTGTGTCTCTGTAACTCATTTATGGGGCTGAGAAACTTGCAGATAAATCTACAAACTGTCCAGTGTGCCAAGGGATAGACAGTATGGGAGGAAGAGCCTTCTTGGACCTGCTCAGATGAAGGGGGTTTATCATGTTGGCTTCAGTCAGGAAGAGGAGCTGAAGCAGACACAGAACCGTGGGGCTCTGCTGGCTCCCTGTTGTGTCCTGATTTGCTCAGCTGAGCTTTGGGTGCAGTAGCAGCACTGGCTAAACAATACTCAAGTGATAATATGACGCTCCAAGCAGAAGTAGGTGTGAACATTACAGAATGCAAATCAGCTCTTTGTCTTACTGCTCTTTCTTTTCCCCTTCCTGCAAATGAGAGTGACAAAGAGGAGTTCACCTTCCCTCGAGACACCAGGAGTGCTGGTAAGTAGGGAACTTTCTTTATGTCTGAAAAGTAAAGCAGGGGAAGCCTACACAGGCTGTGTGTTTGTGCAGGAGGATGTGGCTCATGAAGCTTTCAGTGGGGTGACATGTTCAGTGAAGGAAAATGAACTATACAGGAAAGAGCAGATGCAATTCCCACGAGGGAGAGGTGAAATGTGCCACTGCTTCCTGAGACTGCATGTCTGGCCTTATCTCATCTTCCCTGTCTCTAAAGTGGCTTTGCTCCGTTCCATACCGTGAACATTCCCATTCTCTCCCTCCCTTCTTGGGCACACCAAGCTGTTGCACTTGGTTCAATCTCCGTCTCCTATTTTCCTTCCCTGCCCTTAGAAATGCATCATCAGGAGGTTCATATCCCACCTGCTTACGGCGAGGCTGAAAGTGCAGAGGACATCCTGTCCGAGGAGATCTGCAGAGTCCATGAGAATGGCCTGACCTTGCTTCACCTCATGGTGATCCAGGGCAACGTGGAGAAGGTGAAGTTCCTCCTGAGCTGTAAAGCCAACGTGAACAGCCAAGTGGGCTGTGGCTACACCCCACTCATCATGGCTGTCCAGAAGAGGCTGCCAGAGATCTGCTCCATCCTGGTGGAGCACGGTGCCAACATCAACATGCCCGATGAGGATGGTTGGACACCTCTTCACTTCGCCGCTCAGAACGGGGACGACAGGATCGTGCGGCTCCTGCTGGACCACCAGGCACGAGTGAACGCCCAAGAGCAGGATGGGTGGACTCCTCTGCACTTGGCAGCACAGAACAACTTTGAGAACGTGGCCCGAGTGCTGCTGTCCCGCCAGGCTGACTCCAACACGCAGGAGGTGGATGGGAAAACCGCCCTGCACGTGGCTGCGTGCTTCGGGCACGTCGGCTTGGTGAAGCTGCTGGCCAGCCAAGGAGCTGACCTGGAGAGAAAGCAGAAGAACCACAGGACCCCCCTGCACGTGGCTGTGGAGAGGGGCAAGTTCAGGGTTGTCCATTACTTGCTGAAGAATGGCACCTCTGTCAACAGCCTGGACCAGAACCACTACAGTGCCCTGCACCTGGCCGTGGTCAGGGGCAAGTACCTCATCTGCGAGAAGCTCATCAAGTATGGAGCCAACGTGGAGCTGAGGACGGACAAGGGTTGGACTGCCCTGCACTTGGCCTCTTTCAAGGGGCACATCGAGATCATCCACCTGCTGAAGGACAGCCACGCCAAGCTGAACACCAAGGGCAGCATGGACTGGACTCCCCTGCACTTGGCCACGCGCTACAGCGATGAGCCCGTGGTCTGCGAGCTCCTCAGGTGTGGGGCAGACCCCAACCTGGCTGAGAAGTCCGAGTGGGCTCCCCTGCACTTTGCAGTCCTCAGAGGCTCCTTCCTCACTGTCATCAACCTGCTGGAGTGCAAGGCGGACGTTAATGCCAGGAACAAGGTGGGCTGGACACCCTTGCACCTGGCTGTCCTCAAGGGTAACATGGCCATCATCAAGACCCTGATCAAGGCTGGGGCTCTGCTCGACGTGGAAGATGTCACTGGCTGCACAGCTCTGCAGTTGGCAATTAGGCACCAGAGAGAAAACATCATTACCCTGCTCCAAGGCAAGGACTTGCTGATGAGTAAATCAGGGAACAGGACTCTGGTGAATGATGCAAAGATTTCCAGGCCCAGGTTTGTTCCAGGACGGACAGATTTGTAAATTCAGTGACTCTGCCATGTATCACTTGAGTTTTCCACATCGGGTGTGGTGCTTAAAGCACCTTGTTCTGTCACTTGGTGATTGCAGGGAAGCACTTTGCTTTTGTAATGGAAGTTTCTAAGCATGAACAGTCCCAGAGTAAAGGAAATGAAGCTGCAGCAGGAAGCTGACAAGTTATTTTCCGGGGTCTGACCAAGCTTGTAGAACATTTCAGCTTGGTGATGCAAAGCTTGAGGCAATGCTTCCCTGTCTAATGCTGTGCAGGGATGGAAAAGAATGTGTGTACAGGGAAGAAAGTGGATGTTTGTACACAGGGATGGGAATAGATGTGTGTGCAGGGATGGGAATTGTTGTGTATTCTTCCTGTTCACATGGGCAATGCTGAGGCTGTGCACAGCATATAGAAGTGTCTTCCAGGGATTTTATTGCTTTGACTCTGTGTTTTCCTACAGAGAAAATTGGTGTAAAATGGCCTTGGCACAGGTGGGAATTGAATCATGAGCTTCTCACCTGCTGCTGCAAATAGACACGGAGCATATGGTGCAGCAATGTGTCAGATTTCCTGACATCTCCTTTTTGTAACAAGAATCAAATAAAACAAGGAAGGAAGAAAAATGCCTAGCAGAGTCCTTCAGTGGGTTTAACAGAGAGCAATCCACTCCATCCCTACAGGAGAAAAGAGCCAAAAGCTTTTTTCCCTAAGGTTTCAGACTCTTATTGGCCACCTCCACACTCCAGGTGTAAACACTGAGGCTCAGGGCCAGAGGTTCTGAGGAGGAACCAAACAGTGGGTGCAGTTCTGACTCCTCTTCCCTGCCATGAGGCCACTGCTGACTGAGACCCCAAATGAAAGAGTCCCTACCAGAAAAAGCAGTACCAAACTCAGGCTCCCCCAAATTGGTTTAGCCTTTGTTTCTCCTGGGAGCACTGAGCATCTGGGTGTAATTTAGAGGGCATTTAGTCTGAGTGGGGACAGATGGGAACTATCACCAGCAGCTGGAGCTGGAGCTCAAAAGGTCTCCAAGAGCCTGGTCGTGCTCTTTGGGGAGCTGGAGATTTTCTGGAGCTCCTGGCTGCAATCTCCTCTGCTCAAGGTAGGTTTCTGCAGCCTCTGGGCACGGGCAGGACAGGCTCTGGGAGAAATGCAGCATGTTTGTGTGTCTGGTGCTGTTTGGGGGGTGGGTTCAGAGGGGAAGCACCAGGGCACACACCAGAGATTGGGCTGTTTTCAGGTTGAGATTGAAGTTGTGTCTCTGCTGGGAAATGATTCCTGATCTCCCTCAGGAAGATGTTCTGGGGCTTGTGATTGTTTGTTTGAAAAGCAAAGTCGTTGTGGCTTGGGTTGCTTTGCACAGTGAGTGCCATTTCTGTGCAGCTCTGCCAGTCCTGCCACGATGTGCTGTGTGCCCAGGGTGAGACTGGCAGTGCCTCAGCTGGGGGAGGCTGTGATGGAAACACAACCCTCAGCTCTGAGAGGTTATTGTCATCACATGCTGTTTCATCTGAAAGTTTACAGTAACTGAAACCAGGAACATAGAATGTGTTTAAACTCTGATTTTCTCCAAGCAGAACTTTTCAGAGACTGTTTAAAATGTGTTGTACTTGTAACATTTACCACTGGTGAAAGGAGCAGCTGAGCAGGTTGTGGAGTGAAATGCTGGGGACATTTGGTTTTGTGGGGAGCATAAAAATGGACCTTTTTATCCTTGAAAACAACAACAAAAAAAAAAGCTTGCTTTATTCAGAGAATTCTGGAGAGTTGAAACAGTATTTTCCTACTTGTTCCTGCTGTGTCTTGCTTGTGATCCAAGTTTGCAAGGGGCTGGGGGAGCTCAGGGTGGGGCTGGAGGTGATGGAAATGCAAAACACCTGTGGCTTGTGCTCATCAACTCGTGTGGACTGAACCTTCCATCCCCTGTGCTAACACCCCCTCACTTTACTTCCTTTCCTTCCCCAGTTTTCACTGCCCACAGGACACTTTGTGTGAGGGAAAGATTGTTCAGGTTTGAGCTGAATTATTTCAGGTGACTCAGGTGAGTTGTTTTCCATGGTTCAGGCTGATGTGAGAGCATCTGCAGCCTCCAGGGGCTGGGGGAGGGTCCCACTGGGAGCCCAGTCTGGGTTTAGCCATCCTAACAATTCCCTGCCCAGCTCTATGGGCCAGTCCTGACACCCAGAGCTGCTCCAGTGCCCTGTGTGCAGCCAGGTGGTGTGGGGAACCAGCCAGGAGGTAAACCAAGGGGATGCTCAGGGTCCTCCCTCCTGAGCCTGGAGTGAGAGCTGGCACAGCAAGGAAACTCTTCCAAGGAAAAGGTGTTTGGCTCTGCTCTAACCCAGGCAGGACCCTTAAGGGCCAGTTCACAACACAGGGTAGGATGTTCTTCTGGAATCTCTGCTCCTGGAGCTGCTTTAGGCCCCTGATTTCCCTGCTCTGAGGTCTCCTGCTCTGTGGCAGCTGTGAGCTGTGTCCAGGGAGGAGAGGCCTGGCTGCAAGGAATCCTTTGGATACTCAACCCTTTCTGTGCAGTTCTCTCCCTAAACTCTCTCTCTGTTGATCTAGCAAATGTCTCCACGGCTTAGTCTCCCTTGAAATACTCCCACAGGAAAAAAAATCAATGGCATTGCCACAGAGCTCTCTGTCCTCACTCACAGGAGCCCAGAGCTCAGCTCCTGTCCCAGCACCATCCCCAAAGAGCCTAATTAAATCTATAATGCAAATAGCAGGGGATTAAGCAGACACTAGGGAAATACATTCCTCTTGCAGAGCTTTACAGAGGTGAGAGAAGCAATTTGCAGAGAAAATTACCTGTTTGCTGCTCAGTTTCTATAGAAATTAAATGAGTCTTTACAAACTCTGGGGAGCTGCATCGCAGCCTCCACTCTGGGACTGCAACTTGCAGCTTCTGCTGCTAAAATTAATCCTTGGGCTCCAGCCCCCCTTTCTTTTCTCCCCCTTGTTCAAATACATCTCAGTCTTTTGTCCCTGGTGATAAATCTGCTGATGACTATACCATGTTCTCCCCCAAGAGCTGCCTTTGGAAGGAAGCAGGAGCAGGGCAGAGATCTCCCCAACAGCTCATCCCTGGAGGGCACTCCTTGGGCTCTTCAGAGGATCAGAACTGCTGACTCTTATGCCAAAAATTGTGTCTCTCAGGTGCCCAGAGCTGATGGGTGAGCAGAGTGGTGTTCCTCACTTTGTCAGATCTCCTGATGGGAGCTCTGCAGTGCTGCCCTCAACATCTCTGGTGTAGCAGTTCCACACAGCTTGGGGATAGTTTCCAATTGATTGCTCTTCAAAACCTTCATAGAATCACAGTGGTTTGAGTTTGAAGGGGCCTCGAAGATCATCTGTTCCCAGCCCTGGTCCCTGTGAGCTCTTGCTCTGTCAGTTCTGTCGTGGTGTTTGGGCACAGCAATCAGCTGTGTCTGCATTCCCCTTCCACTGCTGCTCTCCAGGGGACCCTTGGGGACATGGCCAAGGTGTGACCCACTGATCCCCACACACAGCACACAAACACTCTCAGTGCAGAGTAAATTCTCAAACAGAACCAGGGAATGGTCTGAGCACACCTCACACTCTGCCCTGAGGGGTGGCTCAGGCTCTTACTGATCTCTGCAAGTGCTTTCTGTGCTCTCAGTGCTGAGTCTGACTGAGATATGTGTATTGGAGCAAGTCCAGAGGAGGCACCAAGGTGATCAGAGTGATGGAGCAGCTCTGCTGGAAGGAAAGGCTGAGGGAATTGGGATTCTTCAGCCTGGAGAAGAGAAGCTTTGGGGTATCCTAACTGTGGCCTTCCAGTGCCTGTTGGAGCTACAGGAATGATGGAGAGAGACTATTTGCAAGGGTCTGGAGGGACAGGACACAGGGAATGGCTTCACACTGACTGAGAGGAGGGTTAGATGGGATATTGGGAAGGAATTCCTCCCTGTGAGGTTTGTGGAACACTGGCACAGGTTGCCCAGAGCAGCTGTGGCTGCTCCATCCCTGGGAGTGTTCCAGGCCAGGTTGGATGGGGTTTGGAGCAGCCTGGGCTGGTGGGAGGTGTCCTTGCCCATGGCAGGGCTGGAATGGGTGATCTTTCAGGTCCTTCCAACCTAAACCAGTCTGGGATTCTATGACAAAGAATTTTTCCCTTAATAATTGTCCAACCTCCCAGGGACTGAGCTGGGGAGGGTTTGTCACGTGCTGCACAGAGCACTAACATTGCTGAGATGAAATTGGTTTGAACAAGAGATGGTTTTGTCATGATCAAAATGTGGACACTGCAGTGAAAAGTTTAGATCTTCTGTGAGGAAATCTTTACAGCAAACGAAACCAGTTTGCATCTCTGTTTTGCATTGCTGCTGCTCCCCAGCGACTGCAACTTGTTTGTTGGGCAGAGCTGCAGTTATGGAGAGATGTGATCAAACTGAAATTAAAAGAATCCTGCATTTTAGAGGAAAATAGATCTGAATAAATACAGTTTATTTTTAGCAGAAATGCTTGTTTTTTTCCATAGCCCCTTAGGTGTGGGAAATCAAGATGTTTCTGACAGCAATGATGTGGATGTAGGAGGGAGTGATTTTAATGTAAGAAGAAGTAGTGAATTCTCTGGGTTTCTTTTTATTGCAAGGAGGTGGTTGTAGGCTCTGTGCTGTAGCAGACGTCAGTGTGAGACATGCCTGACTCCTTCTCAGCCTTCTCGTGGCCTGGCATAATTCCTCCCCTGGCTGCTCTCCTTCCAGGCTCTCCAGCACTTCCCTGTGCTGCTCCACAGCTCCAGGGAGGCTTTTCAGCCTCTTCCTTTGAAATAAAGCCTTGTGCCACTTCAAACAGCTCCCCAGCCAGTTCCAGCCTGGCTGCAGGTGTGAGCTCCACTTCCATCAGAGTCCTGGGGAAAAGGTGCCTGAGTGGGAATCAAGGAGCACTTGCTGTTGGCTCCTACCAGGCATTTCATCCCCATCAAGTTTAGCATCTTTTGATCCTTTCAGCAGCTGCTGCTTTCCTTTCTCCTGGCTTAGAGCTCAGCATGGAGCTGTTCTCTGCTGCAATTTGCTACTGGCCTCGTTCTCTTAGCTTGGAAAAACCAATCCTAACCAAACCCAAGCCTGACTGTAAAGCTTGGCAGCACTTTGCAGAGCTACAGCCCCAGGGAGGCACCATGGGGACAGTCTGGTGGGAGACACCACACTTCAGAGTCTCACTGGGCAGCTCAGGGCTCCTCACACCCTCCCTGGCCTTGGGAAAAACCTTCTGTGCCCAGACAAGGCCCAGGATTTCTATCCCTACTGCAAGAGCACAAGGGACCCCAGAGGTTCAGATCTATAAAGGTGCTTCCAGCAGCAGCTGCCTGTGTTTGGGGAGATCACAGAACCAGCAGATCTGGGACTGTAAATAGCTGTTTTTCTGGCAGGGATTGGTGCTGCTCTGGGTACAGCTGGAAGGAACCCTGAGCATGGATCCTGTCCCCCATGGAAATCATCCCTAAAATACATTGCTCTAACTTGCCCTTCAAAAAAGTTAGTTTCAGGGATCACTTCCAAGGGCAATGTTTAAAACCAAACCAAACAATCCTTGTTGAGCCTCTGTCTTTCCTTGCTGTAGCTTAGATAAGGGTGGAAACAATTGCACCTAAAAATAAGCCAAACACAACCAGGAGAATACAGAACATGATCATTTTGATGCTAACCTGGACCATTTGGTGCTCAGGCCTGGATCAGGGGCCAAACTCTCTCTCAGAGGTGATTTGCGAGTAGAACCAAGTCCCCTGAGAATAGAATTAATCACCTAATGATGTGGAAAGCAGTTGCTCACTGTAGCCGTGTGAGGAGATGCTGTTTGGTGAGCAGGACAGGCTGCTGATGCCTCTCTGAGTCACTGCCAAATTGCTCTGCTCGTGCAGGGACAGGATGCAGGAGCTTTGCTTGGGGCAGAGTCTGATTTACCCAGAGCAGTTGGAATCGATGGACATGAGCTGCCAGGCTGGGGGTTTGGGTCCTGTGCAGCCAGGGAGTGATTTACCTTGTGTTTATGCTCAATTTGATGGATTTCCATCAGGGATCAGTGTGAAGAGTTAACTCTGATTTATCCCAACTCCTTTCTGTCTGGTGCCTCTCATCGAAGGGTGGGAACTCCTGCAGTAAAAAACATCCTCCAGCTTGTTTGGCTCTCCAGGTCACAAATGCCCTTTGTGATGTAGTGAGTTGTGTGAACCTAATGCAGTTTCCAGAGGCACTTTGGGGATCACAGAGCTAATGTGCAGCTATAAAAATTACCATTTGTTTAATGAGTTCTTGATTTCTGGCTTAAAATGATCTTGTTTGCAAAATGGAAAATCAAGAAGATAAAAGATCCAAATCATCCTGTGGAAAGCCCAGAGAACATCTACCTAACTCTCCATCCTAGAGACAAGTGGTAACTGCTCCTGAATCAAAACACCTAAGTCCTCCTCACCTTGCTAGTTAGGGAATATCCCATCAAAGATTCCACATCCATCTGGAGCAATCTCAGACAGGATTGGGCAGGATCAGCAATCAAGAGGTGCAGTAATTAGCTGCAATAAGGGCCAGAATGGGCCTTTGTCTGCTGCTGTGCTATAAGACCATTACTGGGGAGAAAGAGAAGCTTTGTGGCTGCTGGGAGAGAGTTTAGCCTTGGCACAGCTGAAGTTTGGGGATACCTGGCCTGGATCCATGGCACTTTCACTGCTCTTAGCACAGCCTTGGTTGTTAGCAAGGCAGAGGAGTTTTCTCACCACCAGGAAGATTTCAGTGCTGTTCCTCGGCCAAACTTTCATGTTTCCTCCAAGCAGGGGAAAAAATCCTTGTATGGAGTTCAGGGAATGAATTTTCCCTGTTTAGAGAAGGCTCCAGTCAGGCAAATGGTTTTGCTGAGACTGACCTGCCTTTATTGGGCTTAAATCTGTTGTCTAGCACCCAGCAGGGTTTCTCCCAGGAGAGCTGAGTAGGTCTCTGTGCTGCCCAGTGTGCTGCTCCTCCTGACTGAGCACAGTTGGGTTCTGTTCAGGGCTTGTCCCTGGGGACTCCAGGGAATGCAGGGAAACGCCACAGGGCACAAACCCACTCAGACATGGGAGAAACAACCACAGCCACCACGAAAGAAACAGATAAAAGAAGGAAACGGGGGTGAGGTGCAGTGCACAGCTCTTGGCTGGTGCCCCAGTGCCTAGACACACACTGGTATTGAGCTGGAAACTCGTGGCATCCTCTGGGCCATGGCTTGGCCTGGCTGTGTTCAAGGGGGAAATTCCCAGTGCACTTCATTATGCTGTGGTGGTTTAACCCCAGCAGCAGCCAAGAACCACACAACTGCTCACTCACTCCCCCACCCATGGGATGGGGGAGAGAATCAGAAGGGTAAAAGCTACAAAAACTCATGGGTTGAGATAAAGACAGTTTAATAGAGAAAGCAAAAGCTGCACACACAAGCAAAGCAAAACAAGGAATTAATTCACTGCTTCCCACAGACAGGAGGTGTTTAGCCATCTCCAGGAGAGCAGGGACCATCACACACAACAGTTCCTTGGGCAGACAAACCCATCACTCCAGATGTTTCCCCTTCCTCCTTCTTCCTCCCACTTTATATACTGAGCATGATGTCCTATGGTATGGAATATCCCTTTGGTCAGTTTGGGTCACCTGTCCCAGCTGTGTCTCCTCCCAATCTCCCATGCATCCCCAACTCCCTTGCCAGTGTGGCAGTATGGAAAGCAGCAAAGGCCTTGGCTCTGTGTGAGCTCTGCTCAGCAATAACAAAAACATCTCTGCATTATCAACTCTGTGTTCTGCACAAAACCCAAACATAGCCCCATACTAACCTCTGTGAAGAAAGTTAACTCTACTGCAGCTCAAACCAGCACATATGCCCAAAACACAAACTGGATTTCGGACTTCTGGGGGCCATACAATGTGGGGAGATGCTGGAGACAAGGCTGACTGCAAAAATAGCTCTTCTGCTTCTGGGTTCACCTGCCCAGTGTGGCTGTGCCCATACCCACGTGCAGTCCCATTCAGCTCCTCATTTTGCAGGCAGTAAATACACCTCTGCCCTCCCTCTGGCACAGGGATGTGCACAGTGCAGGGGGCCCTGGCACTGCTCTGGAGGGAGCTCACTGCTGCAGGGTGGCAGCTTTGCTCCAGGGCTTCTGGCTGTAAATACTTGCTGCATCTAGCCTGGCTCAGCCCCTGCTTCATGGACTACTTCTCCTTGCTTGTTGTAATTAAGAAGTGAGGATTTACTAGCATCTTCCCTGGCATCTCTGAATCATGTCCCAGTTCTCACTATGTCACTCTCTGTAATCTGCCCCAGTGATTCTGGTTTCATCTTTGAAGTGATTTAGAGCTTGTTTATCACAAAGGCAATCAGACATGATTCTTACCAGACTCGCTGGGAACTGCCACCCAGAGCTGCAGCTTTCCTTTGATGGGTGGGCTCAGACACAAAGGTCTCCACAGTTGAACATGTTACCAGGCATTACCTGAGCCCCAGCAAATCACTCTGTGCATAATCTGCCTCCTAGCAAGTGCCAGGTAGGCCTGGGAATGTGAACATAATGAAGGAATGTAACCTGGAGCATCTGCCACCAGCTGAGAACATGCACAAACTCAATTACTGGAGAACAGTAAATTGCAAGGCACAATAATTTGGCCATAAATCTACGTCCCTGGGTTAATTTGGTGTGGCTTTTGCATCGAGGCTCCAGCCTTCCTGTGCTGCAGATGCTGAGTCCCTGTTCTTCTGCTCTTGCACTGTCATTTATAGCAAGGGAGTGCAAAGTGGGTGTACAGTGCTGCAAAGGCATCGACGTTTTCCCTGGTGTCTCTGCTCTGAGCCTGCCCCCTCGCTGGCTTTAGGTTCTGAGGCTCATTTCCAGACTCACCAGTCTTGGTTTGGGCCAAACACTCACATTCTGCATTGTTATCTGAGCCTTTCCCTCCTGAGAGCAGCCCCAGCCCAAGGGAGGCAGCAGCAGGAGCTCAGCTCCCTAAAATCATCTCATGTGAGTGGTTTGGGCACATGAGTGTGGTTCAACCTACTCCCCCCAGCACCTTCAGAGCAGGTCCTGCCTCGTCCCTCCCATGCCAAGTCCCTTTGAGGTCCCACAGCAGCAGCTTTGCCATCTTGCTGGTTTGGGTTTTTTTTTCCAGCAAACTTGAAGAGTTATGCCAGATCAAAGTCACTTTATTTGTGACTGGAGCAGCCCCAGAGGGAGGTGCTCAGAGGGTGATGAACAGGCATATTTGTTTAGACTAGCACTGACTGTCCATTTCTTCTCCCAGACAAGCTCTCAGCTCATAACCTGTCGTGTTCCATCACATTTGCTGCTCCTGGGCTCTCCTCTGAAGCTCTGTACATCTCCCAGCTGGTGATTTGACAGAGCTCTCTGAACTGCTGCTCACGAGAGCTGAGCAGAGATCTCTGTTGCTGGTATTTGGAGACAGGATTAGGTTTCTTGCTAATGTTCATTTGGGCTTTTCTTGCTTTTTCTCATGGTCTGATTAAAAAAATCAGCGTCATGGCTGCATGGTTTGATAGATAGTGACTGTGCTTGTTATGAAACATTTGCTGCAGGTCAGGTCTGAAGCTATGACCTGATTTTCTCCCAGGTGAGGTTTGCAGCCTTTGCCTGTGCTCTGCACACTCCTGGGAAGGGTTTATGCAGTGGTTACAGCACAGATGAACACAGATAGAGCAGAGATCCATGAGGATGTTTGACTTCTACTGATTTATGGTTTTCCCCTGAGGCAGTAGTCACCGTCAAAAGCCCAAAATATCAGCCATGGGAAGAGGACCTGGACAGTGCCTGGATCCTCTGCCCTGGCTGATCTGGCTCCCTGTCCCTGGGACCAGCTGACTTTGAGGAGCTGTGGTCAGGAATTGCTCATTCCTCAAGATATTCCCAGTCCAACCCCTCTCTGTGGCACAGGCTCCAGGTGCAAAGGTTCTGTGGCTCCTTTCCCAGCCCCAGGGTGAACTGGCATGTGGCACTGGCTCCAAAGGGGCTCAGGGCAACCCTTGCAGCAGGGGCAGAGTGCAGGGGGAGGCTAAAGCCACAGAGCTGCTGCTGGAGCTGTCCCTGCCCATGGTAGGGCTTGGAACTAGTTGGTTTTGAGGTCCTTTCCAACCCAGTCTGTCCTGGGACTGCATGCACTGTGTGAGTCTCTCCCCTCTCAGGCAGGGCAGGAGGTTTGGGAGGCTGATCCACCTTGTCCTGTGCTGAGGAAACTCTGCAGTGGAGTGACAGCAGCTGAATCCTACACTCACCCTGTAGAGCCTTGTTCTAATCAGCTTTCTGGGCCCTTCTGGCTGGTTTGCTTTACTTGCTGCTAACACACCACACTGTGCTCCTGTGACGTGTTACCAGCTCCCCTGGCAGGGCAGTGGCTTGGCTGAGCCCAGCAGAGGTGACCTGTGACAGAGAGAAGGCACAAAGCCTCTGTGCTGTCTCCTTGCTGCCCTTGGCTGAGCATCCTGCAGCTGAGCTGGAAGTGCTGTAATGTTCCCAGGCTCATCACGGCTGTGGCTGCAGTTGATTGCATGCAGCAGGGAAGCGATGCTAAGCTTGGCTAAATGTGCTCACTTGGCTTCATTATCCCACTCTTTTTTCATGGGCCCAGCATGGCAGCTTGGGAATGTAGAACTGTTTCTCCTCACTTAAAGGGCCTGGGCTTTGCTTGGCTCCTGAAGGCTCTTTAAATGCATTTCTAGGTCTGTTAATTATTCATTATAGCTTCATTATATTTAGTCCACCATCACCACTCTTTCTCTGGTGAAGAAAGTGGTTATTTATGAGTCAAAAGCTGTTTGTGAGGCAGCCAGTCTGGGACTGTCAGGGAGGCTTGGGGGAGCAGTTTGAATTATTAAAAGAAGCTTTGATTAAAGAGAGAGTTAATTTAACAAGTGTAACTGGTTCGCTCTGCTGGGTTTTTTTGCTAGATGTGCAGGAGAAAACACATCCATGAGTCTGTCAGGCCTGGCCTGAAGCTATTGGACTCAGAGGCCTCAGGAAATGGACAGATCACCCTGTCTTATCTCTTTTGGGTGCTGTGAACAGGGTGTTGTAGTCCATGGCTCAGAACTCACACCTGGCTGTAAGGGTAAAGCCTCTGAGCCTGCCAGACTGAGGCCAAACAGGCTACAAACAGCCTGCTCTGAGTCCTGGTGTTTCATCTTGGAAAATCACTCATTGTGCTGTGCTGGGGAGGGCAGGGAAGGGATGTCTGAGCACCTGATTTTCCCTTGGTTGAATCATACAACAAGGAGAATGAAGCCTCAGTTGAACTCAGTAGCTCTGGAGATTCTGGATCCTGGACAAGCTCAGGACTTCAGGAATTAGATTTGTTCTCTGTTAGCTCAAAACTGAGTAGCCCAAGACCTTTGGCTCATGCCAAGGATGCAAAATGCCATTAAACTGAAACCTTAGCTGGTTCATTCCTGGACCAGGTGGTTTCTCCCCGAGCAGTGGGAAGGGTTTTCTTCTTCGATTCTCACTTGGTATAAAGCAAATAATCTTTACCCAGAAGTGCTGACTAAGCCTGGCTGAGGTTCACTGTATCTTGCTTAGACATCAAACATTTCAGTGTGTAGCTGGAGAAAACGGAGCCACAGAAACAGAAATATTCCTACATGGAATAATGAAGTTCTCCAGTGAAACTCAAATGAAACACAGAAGGGAAAAACCTCCCTGTGAATAGTTACTTAACCCTGGGAAAAGCTGCTGCCCAGGGCTGAGCTGTGATGCTCCCACTGGTGGGAATTGCTTAGCTGAGGGAAGTCTCTAGTTACTCCTGGGGCAGCAGTGGCTTTCAGTGCCCACCCTGGACCTGCTCTGCTGTGCACCCGATGGGGCTGAGCAGTGCCAGGCACCTGGTGTGGTGCCAGGACTGCCAGCACCACTGCTCTGGGCTGGGCACTTAGCTCCTTCCTCCTCAAACCCTCCCCACCTGCCTCTGTCTGGAGGAGAAGAGAGAAACTGAAGAGCATTTCCTTTGCCTTTCTGTGTCCTTCCTTTCCTGTGTCTGCTTCTCATGGCTTCAGGCTAGACAAGCACTAGAATTCTTAAGGATAGACTGGGCTAAGGGAGAGAGAGAGAACTGCAACCAGTCTGCAGAGTAAGTCAGAGACAAGCAAAGTGTCCCGCGAGGGCAGAGCCTGCTGCTGGTGTTTGGCTCTGGAGCTAACTGTGAGTGTCTGGGCTGCCCCTCACAGCCAGACCCCAGTGCTGGAACAAAACAGCCAGAGGACATCAGGGTGGCTTGTGCAAGTCTCTATTTAATTACAGAGCTGCATGGAGACATTGTCGGTGTGGCATGTACCTGTGACGGGGGTTTATACATTCCTGACTCCTCAGGGAGTCGTGTTTGCACTGCAGATTTTCACCACAGAGGTAGTGGCTTTGTTTTGCCTGGTTTCCTTTTCCTTTCAGCAGG
>NW_008676369.1:46752-61146 GCF_000695815.1 Acanthisitta chloris
TTCATTCCCCTTCAGTCAGGAGGCTGAGCAGTTCGGTGTGGTGGGAGCAAGCAGGGAAATGCAGATACAGAGCAGGCAGGAGTGGCTGCTGTGGATTCAAACCTGGCTGGGGGTGCAGGGAGCTGGGAATCACAGGGAGGGGAAGCAGGAACAGGAAGACTCCATAAGCAGAACTAAAGCTTCAGTTCTAAATAACGAATCTCCACGTGGGACTGGAGCAAGGGGCTGAAGTTCTTCAGGAGCAAAGAAATGAAATGGTTACTGAGTGTTGAAAAGCTTGGCAGTACCTTTCCATCACCAGCATGTCCTGCCAGCAGGAGGCTTGGGGAAAACAGGGTTTTGTCCAGAGTGGAAGGGACAGTGAGGTCTGTGTTTGCCAGGTGCACATCTGTGGGCAAGAGGCCTCAGTGTCCTTCACGTTGCAGCTCAGGATGCTCTAGGAGTTCCCACAGTTTCCATCCCAACCCAGGCTGCTTGTCCTTGTGGCAGGTGCTGGCAAAGACTCTCCTTGCTCTTGGCATCATCCTTGGTAAAGCCAGAGGTGATGATGTGTTTTGGTCCTCTCTCAAACAGAGTTAGGAAGGTTTGGAAAGTGCTTTAGTTCATTGTCTTTAAGCGTAGATGTTTCATGGGAAGGGCTAACCTGGCCCAGAGCTGCCCAGACATGGCATTGCCACCTTCCCCAGGGCAGTGGGGGTACACATATGCCCACAAGATACCTTTGAGCCTGGAGTGTTGGGAATGAGTGGCTTAAAACCTGACTGGGATGAAGGATGGGCTGCAGCTGATTCCTCACAAGGAACACCTGAGCTCTAGGAAATGACACCTGGGTTTTGTGGTACAAGTTGGCAAACACATGAAGGACATTGGGCCTTTTTCAGCAGCTTTTTTTTTTTTCCTCCATGACATTTTGGAAGAGTTTTCCATGTAGTGGCTCAGGTGAGCTTTGCTATAAGGTTCTGCATCTGGACACAGACACAGAATTGTGGAACAAGGTGCACAGTGTTGGAGTGATGGTTTGTCCTGGGTCAGCACTGAACACAAAGTAAAAGTATGGCACAGAGTTAAGACACTGGTCACATTCCACTTACCCTGAGGGCTCACACCAGGCTTTAGTGCAGGGCAAATATCACCCATGGCAACTTCCAAATGCTCTAAAGCTTCTTTGTCTATCTGCATATTATTATCTAATGTGATTCAGCTCCACATCTGTTAATTGACTGAGTCAAAAGGTTTCTTGCTGCTTATGAATAGCTCAGAAAATTGACCAGTAGCTTGTTACTACTTTTGTACCCAAACCCCTACTGACTTTCCATTATCCTATGGATTTTGTAAGTGCTACCAGTCTGAGCTGATTACCATCATGGAGTGAACTTGCTTGGTTAAAACTGGGGAAAAAAAACCAAACCAGCTAATGTGTCCTGAGATCCCTGGAGTTAGTGTTTCCAGTTTTTCAGTTCTGAACAGACCTGGAAGAACATGTTCAAAAGTAGGACAAGTCCGTGGTCTAAATGCTAGTAACACCAGATATCAGCCTCTTCCAGGAACACCAGGGTTAGGATGGAAACCTGTGGATTGAGGTGGGACTCCTGTTCAGAAAAAAGCTGAGATGATGTGTTAGAGCAGCTTGACACAATCTCTTCTTGCTACCGAGCTGGATCACACCCTCTCAGCACAGGGAAATGCTTTGTTAGCAACACAGGAAAACCAGGGGATAAAAGAAACCCTTGGCAGAGAACTTCAGCTATTCTGGAGCAGAAACTATGTGACTATTCCACAAAGTGCATAGAGAGAAAGGGGATTATATTGCTCTCCAGGTTGTGATTTAACAGCTTTAGAAAGCAGCAGGTAACTGCACCGTGGGAGTTTGCCTCTGCATATGGCTATTGCAATCAGCTGCTGCTCCAGAGCCTGCAGGAATTTCTAGCCAGACCTATTTCCATGTCATTTTATTCACCTTGCTATGTTTTATTTACAGAGATATTGCAAAATATACTGTGAGCTGAGTACAATTAGGAAGTAGAGTGTGGATTTGGCCATGCCAGACTGAGCGTGGTGAGACTCTGCTCTTAGGGGCTTTCAATCCATGGGAAAGAGAAACCAGAGAGTAAGGGATGCTGGAAACATCCAGAACTTTCCACAGTCTAATGTGGACACAGGAGCTGGTCCAGCTAAGGACTTCCTTGGGTTTTATTCTGGCTTTTTCCCAAACACACAGTTTAATCTCCTTCACTGTGAGTTTAAATTAGGCACAAAGTTATTCTGCGCTCTCTGGTGAGAGGCATAGGCAAATCACATCTGAGGTGCTCCTCGGCTCCGTGGCACCCTGGCCCAGGTGAGGAGAAGCACACCTAGCTTAGCTGGCATGTTCAGGCTCCCTCCTGAGGCAGACAGGGCTGCAGGTGCCTCACCTGCCACACTGTTTCTACATTCACCACGTGCCACTCCTCACCGAGTTTGTAACTCCTGGTAAGAGGCTGGAGATGAGATGCTGGTGGGCAGAAGTTGCTGCTGGGCTGGCTGATGGGAGATGAGGGTGTCCTGTTTGATGTATACCATGCAAGACAAGGTACCACTTCTTGAGTTTCTCTCTCCATCCGTTTTTTGGCTTGGGCTCCTGTTCAGTTCATCCTATCGATTCATATTTACACCGACGTAGTGGTCCAACCCGAACCTGATGCCTCCTCCTTCCTGCTTGTAGGCCCACGTTGCTGCAGGGTTGGGTCTGTGGGTGGCAGAACCTTCTTGACCCACTTGGGGCCCTGGTAAAGTGGTTTATTTCTCAAGGCTTAAGCAGTGTAACACTGGGTTAAGTCAGCTGGAGGTGAAGGCAAAGCTGTTGCATGGAGTTTCTGCAGGGTCTGTCGTGGCTCCTCCTGTGAAGCAGAAAAGATGGGCTTGTCTTTGGTGAGAGTTGTGTGGATGATGGCACCCGTGAGCCCACGGCGGCCGTGACCCATCGCCACCTCCACGTGGCTCTGCTACTGTCTGTGGTTAATGCACTCCAGGTTGGAGTTGGCCACAGGCGAGAACCAAGCGAGCGCGCCTTGAGTTTTGCTTCCACTCGAAAGACAGTGCGAGGGGAGCTCGGAAAAGTGCCCTTGGGACTGGTGTCCCAGAGGCCAAAGGTCACCTCGAGGGATGAGAGAACCTCCCACCTGGTCACATCCCCAGCAGGTGTGTGGGCATGGCAGTGCTGGGACCCTCCAGGCCTCATGCCCAACGCAGGAGCTCGAGCCCCTCCACGGCTGCCGTCGGTGTGCGCGTCTGCTTCTCTCGCTCCTCCTGCTTCAAAATGTGGTGGCTGTTTGACTTTAACAGTGGAGGATCTTCATGAAAGCCTTGCGAAACTCGATGTTGAAGGTGGTGTAGATAATCGGGTTGACAGCACTGTTGACATATCCAAGCCACGTAAAGGCGCTGTACATGGCTGGGGGGATGTTGCAGTCGCAGTGCATGTTGAGGATGTGAGTGATGAAGAACGGGAGCCAGCAGATGATGAAAACACCTGGGGGAAAAGAAAAGAGACAGATTTTGATTGCTGAAAGCTGGACAAGCTTTGAGACAGAGAACAGTAAGGTTCTTCTGGGTGTAAAGGGAAAATATTCCCCAGAGGAATATGCCTCCTGTTTGCGTGTGAAGTCTCACAGTCTGTATTCCGTCCACGTACTAAAGAAACTTCTCTGCTCATGTAATCAGAGCAGTTGCACCAAAAACTCTGTCCTTGCTGAGCTATGCTGACTCTGTGTTCCAGAAGCCCATGAGCTCCTGCCCCTGCACCCAGCTGTGTTTTGGGAGTCCAGACACCCCACAGCTGGACACCTTTCCCAGCCCTTGGTCCAGCACTGCCAGCTGGCCATGGCTGGGAAGGAGAGACCCTTCCCCTGGGCAGCCTCTTGTCTACATATCCTCTAATGTATCAGGGAAGTAATTTCTGTGGAGGGCTGGAAAACCAGCCCTCACTGGGCATCCAGCTGGCTGCCCTAGGCCTGGGGAGCTGCTGGTTTTCTGCAGGAACACCAGTGCTGCTCTCACCGAGGACGATGGCCAACATCTGGGTGGCTTTCTTCTCCTTCTGTTGTGACAGTTTCCTCCTGGTCACAGCCTTGAGAAAGTTCCTTGTCTTGCCGTTGGGCAGAGAGTGGATCTCAAAGACCTTGGCTGTGTGGTGTGTTTCTTTGGCATGTCCATTCTTCTCCACCTTCCCAGGGCTGTTGAGGGATGACTGCAGGGTTGAGTTGTTGCCCCGAGTAGAAGCAACTGGCACGACCAGCTGATGGTTACTTGGTGCTGGGGGTTTGTAGGTGGTTTTCTCAGGGGGGCTGGTACTGGACACCATCTCCAGCTCTTCCATGTGGCTCTCTGCCTCCTGGACAAGAATCAAATGTCCACAACATAAAGACAGATAAATATCCAGAGAGCAGCAATGAGCATTCCTTAGAGTGAAGCTGGATGATGTAGGAGAACAATCAATCCCTCTTCTCCCTCCCTACGTGGTGCTTGGAGAAAGGGCTGTGAAGTGTTTGCAGATAAGGATACTTTTGGGTAGATGGGATTGACAGAACTGCACTGAAGGACTCTCCTGTACTGCACAGAGGCTCAGAAATGGGAGAGACGCTCGCTCAGCTCCTTGGGGAATTTTATTTAGCTTTTCAGAATGCAAATAAGAAATGAAATCAACGGGCAAAACCCAACAAAGCCAGTGCAGACCAGGACTGAAAGTAATAACAGAGAGGAGGAGGAAGCCAAAGACAAAAAGTGTTGAAATGCCATGGCTTTAGAGCTGATCTTTGGATGAGATTAGCCTGGCTTTGGAGCTCTCTGATCTCAGCCCCTGCTTCACTCCAAGGAATGGGAAGAATATTTAAATTGAGACTGAGTGGTAACCTTTGTTCTTGGTTTATTTTTCTCCCACCCTACATAAATGAATTTAGCCTCCTGAGGGGGAGGAAGGGAAAAGCTAAATGCTCTGAAAAGCTACCACTTCCCTTGAACACTCACCACTTTGCGCTTATTAACTTGGAAGCTCCCATTGGACTTCACAATAACTGTGCAGAGCTTGACGTCTTCTGGATGAGTGCATTTGTCCTAAGGGGCAAGCACCAGCTCAGAGGTTACACAAGCAGAGAGGAACTGGGAAGGGAAGCTGGTAAGGGAGGCACGTGGAAATACAAACATAGGGCATGAGGCAGAAATTAATCAGTGTGATAAGGTGCTGAGGGGGATGGAAAACTACTCTGGAGAAGCAGTGATGGAGGTGACTATCCCTTGTGCTGTTCACCAAAGGCAGGAAACCACAGAGACCTGCTGATGTTTGTCTCTCCCTGTCTCTCTGCCTCCTTTCCTTGACGTGGCACTGGCCCTGAGGCAGCACAGTTTGGAGCTTGTGCCTCTGGGACTGCACATTCCCACTGGTTGTTTTGCATGTGCTGCCAGAGCAGCGTTTTGACAAGCTGTTTCACACTCAGCCCTCCCAGCTGGGCTCCACTCACACACAGCTCATGCTTTGAGGCTGTTTCCCTGCAGAGGTGTCGTTCCCAGTGATGTGGTTTGCACCCCCAACCACACAAACCTTTTCCATCGAACCTGGGGGAGATCTTACAGCAGCTTTCCAGGACATGAAGGTTACAAGAAAGCTGGAGAGGAGCTTTTCACAAGGGCATGGAATGATAGGATGAGGGGGAATGGCCTTAAGCTGAAGGAGGGCAGGCTTGGATTGGATATTAGGAAGGAATTCCTCCCTGTGAGGGTGGTGAGGCACTGGCACAGGGTGCCCAGAGCAGCTGTGGCTGCTCCAGCCCTGGGAGTGTTCCAGGCCAGGTTGGATGGGACTCTGAGCAGTTTGGTCTAGTGGAAGGTGCTGCTGCCCAAGGCAGGGCTGGAAAGAGATGAGCTTTAAGGTCTCTTCCAACTCAAACCACTGCTGATCCTCTGATTCTTCCCCCCCAGCAGCAGGAGCGACTCAGACAATAGTGTAACCTGTAGCCTTGGGTACCCCAACCCAAATCCAGCAGAGCCAGAGGAAATGCCCTCTGCTTAGTGCAGCACCTCCCAGTGCAGATCTGCTGATGGAACATCACCAGCCAGTGACCTGCTAACCCAGAGTGTGCACTGGGACTCCAAACCAGCACAGGACCTTTACGATCCAGGACTTCACCTAGTCCAGCCAGAGTCGTTTGGGGACAGGAGGAATCGCCTGGGGAGTGGAGCAGGGAGGGGGAAGGATGGAGACTGCTGAGGCCAGAGGTGCAGATACCTTCAGAGGGGCATGTGTGTCCGAGTCCAGGATGTGGCTGCTGCGCTTGGTGTTGACTCTCTTCCTGCGGCGCCGCAGCACCATGTAGATCTGCACGTACACCAGCAGAGTGACCATGAAGGGCACGTAGAAGGACACGATGGAGGAGTACACCACGAAGGCAGGGTTGGCAATGATGCACTCCTTCTCATCTGCAACACAGGGTTTCAGGCTTGTTCTCCCTGCTGCTAGGAGAGAGAGCTTTTCCCTTCATCTTTCCTCTTTCACAAGGCCCAGAGGTGCCCAGGCAGGGTTCAGGTTCTAGGGGTGACCATCACAGAACAGCAGGTTCCCCTGGGGTCATAGTCACACAGCCTTACAGCTCAAAGCCCACTGATCCCATGCTGGTTCTCAGCCAATCTGCCCGTGGACCTGCTGGCTGAACTGCCAGGCCTTTCCTCTCCTGTCTCACTGAAGGTTGTGTCCCTTGCCTTTCCTTTCTGCCTGTTTTCATGTAAGAGGAACTTCGAAGTGGACAAATGTTATTGTAACATGGACTAGTGTTGTGTAAACTTCCACCTAACCTCAGTTCTGATGACTCTAAAACACTGGTCTGGAAGACCAAGAGTTGAAACTGATCTAGAAGCAGCTTATAAATGATCTGAGCTGACATCAGGAGAGGGATGAACAGGGATGGATTTATCCCAATGCACCTTAAACCTGATCCCCCCCTGTATTCCTGACTTGTAACTGGGCAGCCAGTAAAGCCAGGAAGATGCCCCCAGGAGGCAAAGCACTCACCTGTGTTGTTGAGGCCGAAGAGGATAGGGCAGGAGATGGCAAAGGAGAGCACCCAGACCACAGCAATCATGATGGTGACTCTGCGCTTGGAGCTGTAGCGTGTGTTGTAGAGCATTGGCATTGCTACTGCTGTGTACCTGCCCAGGGAGACAAACCCACTGTGTCAGAGGAGCCAGCTAACAGGAACCCTGCAGACAATTCCCTTTACATTCTCAGGATCAGTGTTTCTCTGTCTTCTACTGACAGAATCCCTGCCCAGAGCTCTCTGAGGTCCTCTAAATTGCTCTTCAAAAGACACCAACGACAGTAGCTCTCACCATTTTCAAGCCTCTGAGTCCCAGGTAAAATTAGAGCACATAAAGGTGGCTGTGACTTGCTCCCATGGATTTTGACATGCCACAGAGCCCTCACCTGTCAATGCTGATGGCACAGAGGTTGAGGATACTGGCAGTGCACATCATAACATCAAGGGTTACAAAGATATCACAGTGGATCCGACTGAACCTCCACTCACCAACCACCTGCAAAGATAGGATGAGGTCAGGAAAGAGTTCCCTGGGGCTGTGCAGTGCAGAGGGCTAAGGGGGAGAGTTTTACACAGAGACAGAGGAGCCTGTGGCTTGTTGGAGTTCTGCTGCTTCAAGGGCAATGCCCTGCTCCATCCAAATCACTCCTTGGAGCATTCCCCAAGGGCTGGTGTGATTTCATCCCTCCTCATTCCATTCCACCCTGCTGCTCTGTGTTGATTTGGGCAGCCCCAACAGCCACCACCAACCTGGGCTCATACTCCAGTGCCATCAGGAGTAGAGGTCTCCTCGGAGTTGGAAGGAACAATGCAGAGGCTCAAAGAGGTCTCTGAAATATCTCAGAGCAGAGGAAGGAAATGCTTTCATTTTAATTGCTCTAATCGAGTCTGCAGCTTTTCATTAGGCACTTTTTAGTGATACCCACAAAGGTCAGCAGGAGACAAGCAGGAGCTTCATTTCTTAGACTGAAAAATCAGGGCAGCCACTCCTCCCCTTTATTTTGTGTGAAGGAAATGAGCTTAATTCAGAGTGAGCATTCCCTGACACTCTACATGATGTGCTAAAGACAAAGAACTAATGAGAATGCTCCCTGTTCCCAGTAGCCTTTTTCTCTGCACTTCTGCTATTGCAAGTGAACTTTGCCAGTGAAGTTAAGAGCAATTATTCGGACTGCTGTGCTTGACATGTGATGGAAAAAGTATATTTCCCTCTAATAAAAATAGAGTCCTACTGCATTTGAAAATAGAATGAATAAGATATCTATTCTTCAGTTATTTCTGCTCTGATATACATAACCATAGGCAGCATAAAGAAGGAAGAATGACTGCATTGAAGCCTGAGTGACAGGTGAATACTCAGTGATTAAAAAAGCACTTAAGAGACAGTTACATCAGGAACTTTGCTGGGAATTTGCCCAAAGGCAAAGGTTTCCAGCCAGATAGAAACCTCTGCAAAATCCCTGTCCTCAGGGCAGAGTTTAGGGGTTAGGGGGGAAGCTGTGAACTGCAGCAGTTCTTTCTCTTGGTGCTTTCCTCAGGAAACCTCAGGGGTTTGGAGGTAGAAGATGTGTTTGCATTGAGGTTGCTTCCAAGTATTTCATTTTGACATCAGGTTTAGTCTGAGCTTGTGACACAGAGCATGGAAAAATTGTCCTACTTGGTAGACTAAGGCAGCTGTGACTCCTGCCCAACCCCATGTGCCTGTGAGCCCAGAAAGGGGAAAGGATTTTGCATCATTTATACTTTGTTCTTCCACATTAAAACAAGTGTCTTGGAGATTCTTATCACTGGGCCTGAGAGAGCAGGAGCCTCTCACAGCATCAGCCTCTGCTTGAAGGGTCTGAGGGCTGGAGCAGAGGAGCAGAGCTGGTCCCTGAGGCACTGACTGCACTCCCAACCAGCCTGTGGTCACCTTAATAAGCCTGAGCAGATTCACAATGCTTTACATTTAGTGAGTGCCATGAAAACAATAATTAACTGGAGTGATAATTAGCACTGCGCTTTCCCACAGCCCATGCCGTGGCAGTGGGTTTGTTTTGCTCTGTGTTAGTCCTTAATGGGCTCATTGATGATGGCTCCTTCCCCTGCTCTCCTCTCTCCTCTCTGGGTTAGCATTTTCTCTCGAAGTGAGTGCCTGAAAATTAGCTGTAAACTCAACAGTTTTATCCCAATGCAACGTGCTAAGGGGGCAGAGTGCAAAGCAGCTCACCTGAACCATAAAGGCTCTGGATTTCCATCCTGCCCCTACAATTGCTTCCCCATTACTGCAGCCCTTCAGGCCCAGGAGTGTGGTTGCTGTCTGATGTGGGTTTAGTGTGATGCCAGTGGTGTAGTTGCAGGTTCATTTTCATGTAGTTTTGAGACCAAAATTAAGGCACTTTCCCTCTTGGTCCTAGGTTTAAAGGCCACACTTGCAGTGCAGTTGGATCCTATCCCATCCATCTCCTGACAAATCTGACCAGTTTAGGGGATGGAAAGCACTTTGGGGGAATGCAGGAGCTGCTTTGCAGGCTGAGAACCTTCCCCCCCTTCTCTGCCAAAGGGAGCTGAGCACCTACCTCCAGGTACACCACCCAGGGCATGACCAGAGTGGCTACCAGGAGATCTGCCACGGCCAGGCTGACGATCAGGTAGTTGGTGGTGGTCTGCAGGGCTCGTTCCCTGGACACAGCCATGCACACCAGGACATTGCCAAACACGATGACGAAGATGAGCAGGGTGAGCAGCATCGCGTAGTAGTTGTACTGAGGCTTCTGGTCGGCATGGGACTCGTTGAGTGGTTTGCTCCAGTTCCTGTCCCCAGTGTCATACCACGAGAGGTTGAGGGGATCCATGGGGGTCAGAGTGCCAGGCTCCAGCTCCACCCTGGCACAAGGAGGGTGGACAGACAGTCAGAGCTTTGCCAGCATGTGGAATCGCAATGAAACAGTTAGGCATGTGCTGCCTCACCCGTGGGTGTTCTGCAGCCTGTTCCCCCCACCCTGAGCTCCCGTGGGAAATGCAATAAACACCAAGGTGGGAGACTGAACTGATTCCTGTCAGGGATTCCAGAAGTTAGTTTCTGTTCCCAGTTCACCCCCAGATTCCTGTGCCCAGCGGTGTCAGTTGTTCAGCTGATTCAGGCAGTGCCTGGGATTCCTGGCCTGGCTCCCCTGACATTCCCTGCCCTGTGTTAGGTGTTCACAGCTCAGGGCAGATGTGCCATGACCCACTTTGTTTATTTTCCATGTGCTTCACGGGGCTTTGGGCTGTGTTCCTTTTTTTTTTTTTTCTTTCCCATTGCTTTTCCTTATTTATTTTTATCCTCCAGCAGCGAAATAAATAAATGTAAAACCCCAAGACCTGAATTGTGACAGTAATGGAAGTTGACAGGAGCAGCTTTGCAGTCAGGGCTGGGCTGTGCTGCCTCTGCTGTTCCCCCAGTGAGGTTGTGGTGTAAAGGGGAGTATGGGGACAGGACTGGTGTCACCTCTCAGCCCAAACCCTGATGGCAAACCCTCATCACACCAAACCCTCCCTTGCCTCTGTGCACTCTGTTAGAGGTAGCACAGAAACAAACAGTGAGTTTTGCTGTAAGACTTCCCTAGAACCTGTTTAGGGTTTGGTGTTTGTGTTCTCCAGGCACAGCAAAGACACTGGAGGTGACTTTTAGACCTCCCTGTGCTCTGTTCCCTCAGCTGGGCACACACTGCTGTGAGGCTGTCACTGTGTTCTACAGCAGTGTTGCTGTTGGAGGGAGGTTTGTGTGCCATGAGCTGCCAAGGCAGCCCTGGCACAGACTGCCCAGGGCACTGCTGGAGGCTCCAGCCCTGGCAGTGCTGAGGGAATGTGTGGATGGTGCACTCGAGGATGTGTTGGCCCCTGCTCTCCAGCCCTGGCAGTGCTGAGGGAATGTGTGGATGGTGCACTCGAGGATGTGTTTAGTGGGCCATGGGGATGGTGCTGGGCTGACCATTGGATTTGATGAACTTGGAGGTGTTTTCCAACTTAAATGATTCACCTGAATGACTTGCCCAGGGAGGTGGTGGAGTCACCAGCCCTGGAGGTGTTTAAGAGGTGTCTGGATGTGGCACTGGAGGAGATGGGTTAGGGGTTCCAGCAGTGACAGGTTCATGTTTGGACTTGATGGTCTTAGAGGTCTCCTCCAACCTGCATGGTTCTGTGATTCTATGAAAGTGACCTGTGCCTCATTCTCTGCTCAGCACTCCCTAAGATCAAGTATTCCATGTTTCCTGAGCTGTATCTCCACAAAGACCACAATGACTGGGCACTGTGGCCACGTTCCCAGATCTCTCAAACCAGACCCTTTAGTTCCCTTAGCACGGGCCCAAGTGAACTGGATTTATTAAGCCACCTCAGTGATCAAAATAGCAAAACATTTGCAAATATCAAATTCCCCTGGGAACAATGGTTCCTTTATGTTTCACTGAGCTTTTGTGTGCTTTTCTCATTCAGAGAGCAATTTGGATAATAATCCTTGGAAATTTGTTGCATATGGGTCCTTAATAGCTGATAATTCAAAAAGTGTCTGTCTGACAGTGCTATCAGAGGCACTTGATAGCTCTACAAATGTCTTCTCAGAAGCTGTCAAAGTGTCAGAAATTAATTAAATGTTAGCTTCTGTGACTCAGAGTGAAGGGGAAAAATCAATGCTAAATACAGCAACAGTTTTTTCTCTTCTCCTGTTGCCCTTTGAGAATGCAAAACTATCTCGAGGAGGCAGAAACATGCAGCAAATGCAGGATGGGAAAAAGGCAGCAAGGTGGAAAAGGAGCTTCAAAGTCTAGAGTGGAGTGGGTTGGTATGTGCAGGATCAGCCCCTTGGGCCTGTTCTGGCTCCTCCTGAGCTCTGGGTGCTCAGGGCTGTGCCTGGTGGGGCCAAGGCCAGAGATGTTCACAGCACTCCCAGCCCATCACAGGCTGTTCCAGCTCAGAGCTGCAGTTGGAGGAACCATTTCCAGCTCATCATTCCTGTCCATCCCTTGGGAATTACTTGTTGGGGGTTAGAGAGTAGAAAGTGTGTAGCAAACCCTGGATAAAGCCAGCAAAATTTCACTTCATTTCTGTCTGCAGCTTCCACAAGATTTGGGTTTTCTTTCAATAGAGCTGTTTGGAGAGCAATGATTTTTGCCTTTGATCATCATGAGGAAAGTGAAAAGGTCATGTCTGAACATTGTATGAATGAACAGGTTTGGTGTTTCTAGTTTTAGAAAAAAAAGGTTTAATTTGGGAAGGTGAAACAGGAAAAAAATCCAAATATTTTGCATGGAATAGGGAAACTGAAACTCTAAAACTTTGTGAACACGCAATTCAAGGCTTTGTCAAGTGCATTTCCTCATGGGACAAACCATAACTCCATGTGCAACTCTGTTCATTCCTAGCTTTGAAGAGTTTGGGTTTTCAGCTCGAAAGAATGTTCTTTTCTCCAGACACCGAAGTAGCAGCATTTGGCAGCATTTGGTGGCATTAGAGTGTCGTGTGAGTCGCTCAGTCCTGCTCGAAGGAGCACTTTCCATTTTACTGCTGACAGTTCCTCAGCAGAGAAGAAAGAAGCACTTAAAGCCTCAAGTCGTGAGTGCTTTTTCCTGCTTTTGTCCAGGCATCTGCATTCCCTCTGGATCACAAATACAGGGAAAGGGGCAAACAGCACCTGACTCTGCACTGTCCTCGCACCTGACTCTGCACTGTCCTCATGGGACCTCGCTGGGGTTCTCTGGGCAGAGGCCCCAAATGGAACAGATTCCTTTGTGACTTAACTGAAGCAAAGCCACTCTAATTCCCACCCAGGCCACAGGTTTTTCGTGTGGCTGAGCTAATCCAGATATGGATTTGCTGAGAGGTCAAGGGCAGGACAGAGCAGCAAGGTTGCAGCCTCGTGCTCGATGCCAGCAGCATCCTGCAGCCACATCCCTGCTGCTCTCTCCCCTGGGATCCCTTCCCTCTGAGCTCCTGTTCCAGCACAGCCTGCCTGGGAGGCACTTTGCCATCTGGAAGCCAAGACACTCTCTCACCAAGTTCCTCTGCTTTCCAGAGGTCTTTGAGCAGCTGGAGGGAATCTGTGTGGCTGCTGGAAATGCCAGGGAGAAGGAGCCAGGAGAGAGGCTGTGAGTGCAGTGCCAGAGGTTTTCCCTCCTTTGCAGTCAACTCCCTGTTCTTTTCAGAGAGCGAACTGAAAAACGTTTGTTTGCCATGCCAGGATTTCTCCTTGGCTCCTCATGATTGATCCTCTAATTACATTTGTGGCAAACAGCATGAGATCCTGGCAAATGTGGGATGTTCACCACTGGCAGCATCAGAAGTGTTTGTCTCCCTGGCAAGATGTGAACATGAGCTGTGTGTTCAGCAGCCAAGCAGAGTTCTCTCTCACACAGAGCCAGAAGCACCAGGGCAGCTCCTGGGGAGCTGAGGGTGAAAGGCTCCAGCAGAAACTGAGACCTCCAGCCCAACTGGGTGTGGGGCTGGCTCTGCTCTTGGCTCTGTGCTTGGTCAGAGATGCTCTGATCCAGCCTCTTTCTCTCAGCAATAGCCATGGTGTAACTCTCCTTTTGGTTTTACTCTCTTGCAAACCCTCCTGGCAGCAAACCCTCACCAGCCTCATGCTGAGGCAGTGGCAGTGTCAGCAGACACTGTGGCTCATATCACTGCAGCATCTGGTTCCTATTTGGTACAGATTTGTGTTTCAGAGCTCATCTGGGCCTAGCTGCCAAAACACAGAGTCAGCCTTTGCCTCTGCAGGAAACAGCAGGAAATCCCCTAAGGTTTTGCCCCAAACAGATGTAATTTGGAGTTCAGGACAAGCTTTCAGGGGCCAAGCTTCCCTATGGGCCCCCAGACACAACTGCTTGGCTTGGGGCTGAACCTGATGTTCACCCAACAGGGAAACAGCAAATCCACCAGGGACGACAACCCAATGGGAGATGTTTGCACAGCAGCCTCAGAAATGTCTCTGCCTCCCTTTCCCAAGGCATTTTTGCCTGCAGTCCTTGCCAGTTTGATATTTCCTTCTAACTGCAGCTACCCAGAGGTACCTTCAGGTCCCTCACCTGGGACTGTGAGGAAGGTGCTCAGAGACAGGTTTTCTCCAAAGGGATGTGAGTTACACAGAAATCAGTGTCTGGGGGAGATTTGCACAGCACAGTGCCTCCCTGAATACTGTCATTTTCCTCTGGAATCTGGGAATCAGTGGGCCACAGGAAAGCTGTCAAACTGACAGCCTTCCTGTCCTGGAGATGCTGCTGGATGCTGTTTACTGGGCTCCACTGAGAATGCAACAGAGATGTTCCAGTCGAGGGAAATGACATCTTCTTTTGGAGTAGGGAGGAGGTGGAAGGGA
>NW_008676369.1:61179-75965 GCF_000695815.1 Acanthisitta chloris
CTTTTCTCCTGTTCAGGAGCTCATTTCTTTCCCTGTTCAGGAGTGTTGTGCAAAGCAGAGCAGCTTTTGGAATGGTTTCATTGTTTTTTTGCATGTGAGCCCAGAATTGCTGATCCATGCTGTGAATTCCTGGACGTGGTTCCCTGCAGAGCAAGGTGTGGAATAACCAGCAGAGAGTGAGAACTTTTTCCCACCCAGTTCTCCCCAGGGCATGGTGTCTGCAGGCAGTGAGAAGGGGCAGGATCAGGAGGATCCTGTAAATTCTGTGCTGACCTGAGCAAGCTGTTGGTGCTGCTGACAAATCCCATCTTCCTGCCCTGGCCTGTGGCACTGCAGGAGCAGCCAGCACACAACTCAGCCAGCACAGTCCTGGTGGCTTTAAATAAACCCAACTCCCCCAGGCACTGAGTGGTACATGCAGATAGAGAGGGATGTGACAGCCCTGACTGACGAGGGCCTGGCAGTAATTACACCTGCAGCAGTTCTCAGCACTGACTGTATCTTTCAGAAGGCAGAACTGGGTGAACTTCACTTGCCACACTCTTTGCATTCTCTTAGTGCTGAGTCTCTAGTGACCTGTGGGTTACACAAACAGGAGGCTTAGCCACCTCTGTGCCCAGAGAGACAGAACGAGAGACCAAAATCCTGATGATACTGAGGGGTTTAGGGTGCTGATCCTGATTTCAACACTGTGCAGCCTTTGTATCTATCCAACCCAACAGTTCTGCCCATCAGCTCCTTCCAAAAGCCTCTTGAAAACTTCCTCCTCTCCTGCCTTTGTCCTGGCTCCCCATTCTGCAGTTGCTTTGCTGCCTGAAACACAAGTGCAAGGCATGTTAACCACAGCTATCGCTCACTTCTGATTCCCAAACATTCCTGCATTGTCCTTGTTTTGCACAATACCTCAGTGGATCTTGTAGCTGGAAGCTGTGCCATGTCCCCTGGAGTGTGTTCTGAGCACCTCAGCTCAGCACTTCTGCCGTTCAGTGCTCAGCAGAGCTCTCAGCACAGGGTTTGTGGATAACACTCCCCTGCCACAGAGGCCTCTGACTCACCCACTTGAACTGTTCTTGCTGATGCCACAATATTTTCTGTTCACAGCACTTTCCTGCTCAATAATCTCATTGTTCAGAGCTCCCTGCACTAATTCTGTGAGGTGATTCACCCTCCCAGCAGCAGCACAGGGACAGAGGGTGCAGAGAGCCTCAGCTCCTGTCTCTGGAGCACACAGAGGGTTCCCTCGCTGTGGGAGGGGGTGACAGCATCAGCTCATTGCCTTGGAGCCCCAGAACTGAGGCTGAGCCCTGGGTTTAATGTAAATGCTCTGAGGCTTTGGCCTCTTTTTGCAGGATTCTTTGCAAGTCCTTGTGGAAGGGAACAATTCGGTGGTAACTTCCCTGGAGGTGGAGAAATATTTCTCTAACTTGTTTTAGCTTGGCTTTCTGCTAATAAACAGCAGATTCTGTCTGTAAAAAGGTTTTGTCTTTATTCAGCTCATCAGAGGCTTTAATCAGCAACTCCTTGGACTCTCCAGTTTTAAGATTTTCTCATTCAAAACAACTACTTGGACTCCTCCAGTTTTAAGATTTTCTCATTCAAACAGTCAAAACTGGTAACTTTGGCCAGGAAAGGTCGTTGTGGGTTGGTTTGTGTTGGGGTTATTCTTTAATAAATGAGCTTTTCTCCAAACCTGTTAAAATCTCTCAGGTCAAAATGAGGGAAAGAATTAAAATGACACAATAGCTTGTTGTGGATTCCCCATCCCTGGAAGTGCCCAAGGCCAGGCTGGACAGGGTTTGGGGCTCTGGGCTGGGGGAGGTGTCTCTGCCCATGGCAGGGGGTGGCACTGCCTGAACTTTAAGGTCCCTTCCAACCCAAACCATTGGATGTTTCCCTGGTTCTCTGAGGATAACCATCACCTCTGAAATGTTAGTGAAATGATGCCCCTTTGTTGGAAAGATCTAACTCCAAACACTTTGGTTGTCTGAGTTCAGAATATACTTGGCAAATGCTTTTAGAAGATTCAGCACCACTTCCCTCTCAGGTCAAGTTTCCAAGGCTTCCCCATGAGCTCCTGAAGTGTCACAGCAGGCACTGGAGCCTTGGGAATGCCTAACCAGTCACTCCCACCATCACCAGACATTGGAAATCACTCCTTTGCCTTCCAGAGTGGCACTGGCTATAAATAGCTTCCTCCTTCCAGAAAACCCCATCCCTCCCTCTGCCCACCTGGAGCTCAGCAGAGCTCTGAGGCTGCTGGAGCAGAGCCATGGATTGCTCTGACTCTCTCCGAGGCTGTGGGTACAGGACAAGCTTCACTCTCTGGAGCGTTTGGCAGAGGGAGAATGTTGCAGGCTGGAGCTGCTCCAGGCTCAGCCCACTCCAGTTCTCAGCTGGCTGGGTGTGCTTTCCACTTTGGACACCCAAGCAGCTCTATCAGACACATCTTGATAGTGTCTAAAGGGGAAGAATTCATTTCTGGCCTGTGCTCTCACATGCCAGAGGCAGCTCCTGTGCCTGCAGATATTAGCTCTTATTAAATGTTGCCTTGCTGGAGCCCCAACATCCTGTGCTGCACAAAAGCCCTTTTTTTTTGTCATTCTTAATTCCTTTATCTGTGTCCTAATGCCAAATCTGTGCCTCGATCTGAGCCTCTGACTAATCTAATAAACTCTCAGCCTCACGATGCTGGTGATCCACATTCTCCTCATATTCTGTGCTCGAGATCATCCACCAATGTCTGCAAATCACCTTTAATCAGTGCTGGAGCTAATTGCATTAGCTGTGAGGGACTGAAAAGGTTGAATCCCATCCCACCTCCCTTAGCCGTGCACAAAGTGCCTGAAATCTGGACAAAATATTTCCTTCCAAGTGCTGATTAAAATGTGCCAAACGTTTCACGAGTTTTCGAAGGGTTTGGGTTTATCTGTTTAATGTTCCCTGTGCGTTTTGGTACTTGGCATTTGAAGTGTAGAACGATTTAATTGCAGCAATCGACTCTGTTAATTCCTTAGCTGAATATTCCCCCTCCAGCCAGGCTGCCCACGTTCCTGCAGCACCTGGCACGAGGTGCCTGAGCTCCTTCGGCCACACTTTATTAAAAGTAAAGAACAATAATTCAGATCAAAGCCATCAAATATTTGCCCTTCGCTTCTGCCATCTCACATTCAGCATCTGCTCTTTCCGTGCCCCTCCCAGCACTGAGCTTGTTGGTAAGAATGTTTGCCAAAAGAAGTGAGTTCCAGAGGAAAGGAGAGCTCTTTCTTGCCTTTCCCATTCCTTTCCTGTTCCTTTCCTCTTTTCCTATTGCTTTCCTCTTTTCCTGTTCTTGTGAGTGCCCTCCAAGTGCCACTTCCCTGTGTTTAAAACTTCAAGCAAGCATTAAATGAGTTAGTGTCCTGTCCCTCCTGGGGAGGGAATGCAGATCCAGGCTGCAGTCACAGAGGGAATCCATGGATTCCTCAGCCAATGCTCCTCAGATTTCCAATCCTAATGATCTTTAATCATTTAATCCCTGACCTAAATCAGCTCAACTGTTCAGCCGAAATCCTGACTTTCAGCACCCACCTCTGTCACCTTTGCAAGCAGAATCAGTTGTAGAAGGTATCTCTAGCTCTGGACTTGTCCTTTCCCATCTCCTCCCCCAGAGTGGGCATCCAGCCATGGAGGAATTGTGCTGGATCAGCAGCTTCTCTAGATCAGCATCTGTTGTCGTGACTGTAGAGCTGGGAAGGGCTTGGAGAGTCCCAGCTCTGCCCCGAGGCCATTCCCTGACAAGTGTTTGCCTGAACTTCCTGCTCTGACCTTCTTGAATGGCTTCCAGATACACCAAAAGCTTCATTACCCTTTATATCTGCAATATGTAATTCCTTCCTGGTTTGCCTTCCCAGCCTGATGCTGCTGCTGCTGCATCCTCGTGTCCCCTCTCTTAAACCCCTCCTGGCCTCAGATTCCCTGTGCAGCAAATCCTCCTTATGGCTACTTGTTTTGGTACAAAACCTCATGTTCTTGGAAGAACTTGCCTTTCTTCCCCATGGGAATCTGTCAGGATTCCCATGGAATTGGTCCTCAGCTGGTGTGGCACAGGTAGCACATGTGTTTGGTCTCAAGCAGATGTGAGAGAGAAAGAGCCACGTGCAATATCTCGACTAACACTCACCTGAGAATGCCAAGGAACCGAGTAAACCTGAAGATCATCTAAACCCAGGGTAGGTTTGCAGAGGGAGCCTGCAGGGAGCTATTGGAACCCCTGACAGGACCATCCCCTGGCACCATTCCCGTTCCAGAGCCTGGGAAACCAACAGGCATGTCCTGTGCCGTGGGGCAGTGACTCCTCTCACAGCCTCTGCTCCCTGGGGCCCTGCAGACATCACTCCCCTGGAACCTCCAGCAGGGAAGCAGGCTCAGGAGGAGCCAGGCATCCTCTCCCCCCAGCCCTTGGTCTGAGCTAATGAGAGATGCAAAGTGACAAGAAGTGTCACCCGTGATCAGCCAACCCTTCCCGATGCCACGTCAGCCCTGCCTGACTCACTGCCACATCCCTCGCTGGGATCCTGGCAGTCAACCCTTCCCTGTGCTCCCTGAGTCCCACACTTCCCCGAGGTGTCCCTGTGCCACTGTCTGAGCACAGGATTTCCAAACAGCTAAGGAAATCTGCTGTTTGCTCTCACTTGTTTTAGAAGTTGAAGCTCCTCAACTTCCCATATCGACCACCTGGTTCTGGTTGCTCCTTTTGGAATCCTTCACCAGCTAAGGGATTTCAGAAGGTTTATCCTGGTTTCCTGGAGAAAGATGCTCATGTGGTTGCACAGAGGAGGAATAGGTTTGGGGGGATATTTCTCTCTGCCTGGTCTTTGGAACTGTTTGGCTGATGCCAATCAAACTTCCTAAGAGCAGAGAGATCTCACACTGTGTGTTAAGTTCTCCCATGTTCGGTGATAGTGGAAGGAATTTCCTTCCACCCCGTGTGGTACTGCTTGTTCTCCAGGTGAATTCGTGACTGTTTTGCCTTTCCCTGAGCGAAGATGTTAGAGAAGTGCTTGGAGGTTTTATCTGTCCTGCTTGTTTTCACTAGCACAAGGCACTAAACTGAACTTCTCCCCCAGGCCTTCGTTAACATTCAGGCAGGCTCATTAGCATCCTGAAGCCTAACTACAGCACAAGTGTGGATCACAGCCTAAGAATAGATTGGACTCCCAGGTCTCCAGCCTGTTGCTGCAGCATCCCTGGCTCAGTTGGCAGCTTTGGGCTAATTCTACCCAAAAAAGCTTTGAAGATACACAGATTGTTCCCCTGTACTTCACATCACTTGTCCTAGCATCGCTGGCAAATCCCCAGCCAGGAAACAGCTTATTCAAAGCTTCAGTGCTCAGGAGCTGTTCAGTTCATTGGTTTGTGTAAATCTTCTCACTCTGTCCTAGCCTGGGATCACTGCACACACTCAGCAGCTGCTCACCTAAGTTTTCCCTGACTCCTAGACTGTCTGCAGAGCTTCCAGCCCTGGCTGGAGTGTTAGTAGGCTGTATCCAAAGTAGCTATTTGCTCTTGTAAGTTTGGGAATGAAATTCACCAAAGCAACAAAAGTTGCTACTTGTTGGTGTTTGTATTGCAGTAATAGCTCCTAGGAATGCTCCACCTGCCCCTGTGCACACACAGAGCTCCTCACAGTGCAGGCAGGACTGATGACACCAGCATCCAGCCCCTCCAGATGTGTGGGATGCTCAGCCCAGCCCCTTGTGGGGGATGCTCACTCCAGCCCCTCCAGATGTGTGGGATGCTCACCCCAGCATCCAGCCCCTCCAGATGTGTGGGATGGGATGCTCAACACAGCAAACACTTGGTTTTGGCTGAGGCTTTTGTGAGCTGTCAGCGCACAGAATATCCACAGTGACCCCCATTCCCAAACCCAGTAATCTGGACCTGCTCTAGCTGTGAATTCCTTGTTCTTTCCATATTCCTTTAATCCACAAGTGATTACAGAGCTCTAGCAAGTGATGAATATTTCACCTGTTTGCAGGGAGCAGATACTCTTTCAGACTAAGCATTGCAAGGAGCACTAATGTTTTTCATTAGGGAGTGCTGGGAATGAGTTGTTGTGGAAGTTAAGGCAGGACTAAACCCAGGGCTGTCTTCAGTGGCTTTTTAATCCATCAGCAATGGAAATCAGGGGGTGCAGAAGACTCAAAGCAAACTGTGCATGGTCTGAGCTCAGGTGCCTGACTCGCTGGGGGTGAAACGAGCACAGAAGTCCAAGCAAAACCTCCTGCCAGCCCTTTGCCTTCCTGAAAGGAATGTTCTTTTGCATGCTCATCCTGCAGGCACAGGGTCCCTTCTCCAGCCTGTGTCTGTCCCCAGGGAAAACTCACCAAATCAGTGTCTGGGAGAGATGGGATTTGCCCTGTAATCATCACTGGTTGTTGTTGCCTGTGACTTTGATTTTTCACTGGAATGAAGCTCAGGCACTGTTAGAGTTCTCTGTGCTGTCACACCTGACAAGTTAGGGATGTCTCCAGAATATTACCTTTGCAGTGAAAACTGAATGCTGCTGGGGATGCACTGAATTCTCTCCTGCACAGAACTAGCAATTGCTTTACTTTCACATCTCCTGTGATTTCTGTTACAATTCCCCATCCAAAGTATGTTTATTGTCTCTACAAACCAAGTCTTATGCTCCAGTTTTGTGGGTGTGTTTCTGGGGCCTCCTGAATCAGAGATTCACTGAGAAACTCAGTTGCAAAATGTAGCCCCAAAGAGTCTTAACTTCATTATTCTCAACCCTCCTTGTCGCTTTCGGTTACAGTTGTAATCCCCTAATTGATTCTTCCTTCACACTGAGGGGGAAAAAAATCTCCAGATAAACAAAAATAACACTTGGAAAGGACAACAAAGCCAACTGCAAAGAACTAGACATCACATGTAGACAAACATCCTCCTACATAATGAATAATTGCACATTGTCACTGCTTGGATTTCTCCTTTCATTAGGGAAATATTTTCCAAAGGAAATACACACGTTGGTGCTCTAGAGAGAACAGTTGGACTTTGCTGGTGGTGTGGAACAAGGGGGTGGCAGAATGCCAGGGACAGAAAGGATCTCTTGTCTAGGAACAGCAACCTCTGTCAGCAGCTCTGAACCCAGAGCCTCTGCAGCTAAACACAGCCAAGAAATCACCGAGTTTGTACTGGGGGGAGAAAGGAGGAAAAAAGGAACTGCTTTGCTCACAGATGTCCTTTCTGGACATGCTGATTGGCTTTGACTGTCAGTGGGAAAGGTTTAGCCCATGGCCAGTCCTGGTTCTTGCAGCTCTCTAGAGCCAAAGTTGGGGTTGGGATGTCAGAGTAAATGACGTCAGATACATCACATAAATGAGATCAGGATGTCAGAGTATTTTCACACCTCCAACGCTGGGTCAGGGGAGTCAGAATAAAATGAGGTTTTTGCTGCCCAGATTTGTTCCATGTACAGTCTTTACAGGGATGGGGAAATGTCCCAATTTCCTCACGTCTTGCTCAAAAGATGTTTGTGCCAGCTGAGCTGTGGCCAAGCTGCACTCCCTGGGATTCTCAGAGTGCTGCTTTGGCCTGCAAAGCACTGATCTACTCCTCCAAATGGTTTGAATCTGGCCCACACTGCACAGTGCCATGGGCTCTTTTGGGGCCAGGACAGGTTTGGGAAAGAAAAAAAAGTGTCCAAAAAGCCCTGAGCAGTGTCCTGGTGGGAAGCTGCTGTGATGCTCTCTGAGGCATGTGCTGCTGGTTCCATGGCCAGCCCTGTGCTCTGAGCCTGCCCCAGCTCCAGGGAGTCCCTGGCTCTGCAATTGAAAGGTATTGACCCTCTCTCACATGATCCAGGCCCAGAAATAGCTGTGGGCAGGACTCCAGTGCCCAACATGCACAGAGAGGGAGGAAGCCCTGGAGTTATTAATAGGGATAGATCCACGTGGATGGAAACTGCACCCGAGCAAATGGACTGATGTTTGCTCTCAGCCCTTTTCTTCAGTCTGGAAATAGATCCAGAGCCAGGGATCCCTCCTGTCTGGCAGCTCTGGCTCCAGCATTGCCTCAGTGCAACCCTTGGAAAGACTAAACTGCAAGATTTGACTCTTCTTGGGGTCTAGTTTTCTAGAGGAGAGGTGATGGGAAACCTGGAGTTCATTGGTACCTTTGTGTGCAGCTGTAAAACAATGACTGTAGTGCTTTATAATATTAACTGTGGTGATTTAATAACCTTCTTGTGCTGGCAAAGGCCTGGAGTGTCCCCAGTCCTGGGTCACAGCCAGAGAGACACAAGTGACAAGTAAAAACAAACCAATAATAAGCACCTGTAGGACTCCAATCTCTGGAGATTCTGCTGTTGACTTTTTGGCCCCTTAGTTTGTGAGACAATGAGACCTCTCTCATTCTTGCTGTCAGTTTGCCATGAAGAAAGTGCCAGTAAGGAGCTTCCACATGCCCAGAGCACTGAGTCAGGGTCCTGGTGGGTTAGGTGTTCCTGTACAGCCACACACACAGTTTCAGGGTGTCCATAAGCTCCTAGGGGTGAGGGATGATTCAGGCCTGGACCTGGGTGATCCTTCCTGTGTCTCAATATACCTGTGAGGGCTGTGTGTGTGTGTGGGGAGTGTTCCTATTTTTAATGCGTTTTAAATTCATCAAGTCTTTATAATTGTAGCTTTTCAAACACGGGTGACTAAAACTCAACTCCTAAATCTGTGTGTAAATGTCTCCAGGAGAGAGAGTGGCTGGAGGCAGCTGTTCCCTCTGCAGGGGAGAACACTGGGTGCTCAGGGATGTAGACAAGGCTGGAACTCACAGGTGTTCTTGCCTGGAGTCATCACCAGAGGAAACAGGGGAAAAAAAAGGCTGGAAAAGGCTTCAGGAATTCCATAGGGAATCCCATTTCTCTCAGCTGTCATACAAAGATGCAGAAGCCTGGGATGTGCAGATGCAGAGGTGCTGGGGGTCACAGGGAACCTCTTGCACAAGGAATCTTACCCTGCTGCAGCTCCACATTGCCTGAGTTGTCCCGACAGCGTTTGGGGCAGGGACTTGGTCTAGAGAAGCTGTTTGCAAGGTGCAGCACTTCAGGTAATAGCCCTGACTGGAGTGATGTACTGTCTCAGCTGCAGCATTCAGGGGAGCTGATTGCTCAACCTGAGCTGTCAGTGGAGAGTTTGTTTCTCTCCAAAGCTGCAGATTGCACTGTGCATCCTCAATGGGGCTGATTTTGCTGATCCATCCCCAGCGTTAGCACTTGGCAACCTGAAGCAGTGAGCAAAATCAAATCTCTGTATTTATCCACTAGGAAGTGTTTGCAGATCCTGGGACAGCTCAGGCAGGAACAGCTGAGGCTACAGTGTCTGAAATTGGGGATAAATGATGGAACACGTGGGGAAAGGAGCCACAAATCAAAGGGAATGTGCCGTGGAGAGGATGTCAGCTCAGCAGGGCTGGATTGCTCCGTGCTCAGCTTTCCCCAGGCAGCAGGACACAGGCTCAGGGGGTTACTGAGCTCCTTTAGAGAAGCAAAGTGTGGACATCACTGTGCTCATCCAGGGCCTACTCAGCACTGTCCCATTACCACCAGTTTCTATTGCTCCTTCCAGTCTCTTTCTCCGGTGCTACAGAACACATAAAGCTGCATTTACATTTTCTGAATGGACTAATCATGGCTCTCTGCTTTGATAAAGAAAGTGCAGCCTCCCACATAACCACATGGAAACCAACAGGGAAGAGTAAACCAGAAATAAACCCATTCTAGGGGGCTGAGAGAAAAATACCCACCAGGATAATTGGGAGGGATGTACAGAGAAGCAGCAACTGAACACATAGTCACAGCTTAGAAAAAATAAATGATAAAGCTAAAAATATCCAGGTGAAGGACAGCCAGGGAAAACATGATTGAAGCAGAACAATTGGGAGAGGAGTTAATAGTTATTAGCAATCATCTTAGATTGAATATAGGTTGGTTTTGTAACAGCACAAGGGATGATGCATCTGACAGGACTTAAACAATTGCCTCCCCCTTCCCCAAAGAATCTCCTTGGCAGTGCCCTGGCACAAACTGCTCAGTCTCAGTGCTCCCGAGGAGTTAGCCAAAGCAAAGAGTTACTACGAGTTTTGTTTGTCACACACAGTGAGGTTTGCTCCCTGAGAAATCCAAACCTTGATACATTGCAATATTTAGGCACTGTATTTTCTCCTGCAGCCTTAAAACAACAACCCTGAGGGGCCATGCCAAGTTCCACCACTCCAGTGTCTCTCTTCCAGTGGTGCCCAAAGCCATTGCCTGGGTAAGGGTGTAAGAGCAGAGCAGCATAGGTGGCATTTCTGTAAACACTCTCCCATCACCCAACTTTGCTGTGCCTCTCTGGATTCTCTGCATTGATTAATGACCAGTGAACTCCTTTCCCCTGGAACTGAAATGCCCTTGTGTCCCCTTGAAGCCAGGGCAGCATCATTTGGGAGCATTTAGCACCCACACATCCTGTGGGTAGGAGCTTTGCAGCTACACGACATGTTATGTGATCACCCTCTGTGTCCTGACCTGGCAGTGCCCAGAGAGCCAACCCTGAGTGCCACATCCCCTCGGTGCTCACGGGGACTTTGTGCACAGAGGGTGAAATTGAAAAGGAGTTATTAGGAAAGGATTGTGAGGGGCAGGAGCCAAATCCACCTTGTTTGCATGCAAAGGGCTGCGAACACTTGTGCGTTTGAAGATAAGGAGTTTTCAAAGCTTTGTTTGTTCTGTTCCAGGACTCGTGTGTAATATTGGTTGCAGAATGTTGCTGGTTGCAGAAGGGAATGTCTGTATGAGGGTGTTGTAGGTAAGGGAGCAAATGCTCTTTAGAAATAGAGCTTAGGGTTTAGGAGTTCGTTCCACGGCTTCTGTCACACAGTGGGAATAAGTGTCCAAAGGTTTCCAAGGAATATGGAATTCTGCTTTCTTCTGAGGGAAGCTTGGTTTTGTTTCTCTCTAGGGAGAGCTTCAGGAGAGAATTCCTTACAGTGCCTTGGGTGCCAGGGGTGAGAGCCTAGGGATAGCTCAGTCCATCCCTGGGCCTCGAGGGCTTTGTGTGTCGGGGCAGTTTGGCTGTTCCATAGTGCAGACACTTCTCTGTGCCCTGGGATTGAAACCTCCTCACCAGGGGATGCAGAGGGTCAGGCAGTGATCTGGGACCAGGGATAGGACCCAGGGAATGACTGGGGCTGTGTCAGGGGAGGGTTGGGCTGGGTATTAGGCAAAGGTTCTTCCCCCAGAGGTGTTTGGGCACTGAACAGCTCCCAGGGCAGTGGGCACAGCCCCAAGGCTGACAGAGCTCCAGGAGTGTTTGGCCAACACTCCCAGGCACAGGGAGCATTGCTGGTGTGTCCTGAGCATGGACAGGAGTTGGACTGATGATCCTTGTGAGTCCCTTCCAGCTCAGGATGTTCTGTGATTCTCTAAGCTCAATTTTGAATTCCCAAGTCGCAGCAGGCAGAGGATGGGAGGGTGCAGATTTGCTGATCTAATACCAAGGATGGATTTTAGGAGAACACTCAGGAAACAGTACTTTTTGTGCTAGGCCTGTCTGTGCCTTTGATGGGGGGGAACATCTTAGTCACAGATCCTCACTGGGCTGTGCTGCTCAGACCCTTCAGGCTGCAGAAAGTGGCTGTTGTGTTCCAGCACCTTTGTAACTCCTGGTAAGCTCTGAGCAGTGCCTTGAGCCTTTGCTAATGGTGGGACAGGCTGGGCCTGGCAGCCCGAGGGAGCAGGAGGGAGAACACACCAACCACCACTGAAGTGCCATTAAAGGCCAAGTTGAGTATTTTTCCCAGGCAGGTGTCTTGTACTTCAGCAAAGCTGGAGCAGATTAAAGTGCAATCTGTGTGCTCACTGCCTTGCAGCCAGGCAAGTGAGTGGATGTCACGCTGGGACTCCCCTGGAGAGCAGAGCACGAACACAGATCCCCTCAGCTCTGCAGATTGGGGTGGGTGGAACCTCCTCCCCACCGTGATGGTTGTGGGAACAGTGTCAGGATGGGTGTGAGGGACACTGTGTGACCACCTGTCTGACCTGAATCCTGCCCAAGCCTCTCGTCCAGACTGTGAGAATGACACGAGAAATGTCACGGAGGAAAAGCTGTTTGCTTCTGATGTGATCCATGTTAGCTGTGATATACCTGCACTGACTCTTCACCTGGATTTTGGGGGGTCACTTGCTTCTCTCTGAAGTGGGAAACATGCACTTTTGCTTTAGAAACACTACAGGGTACCAAGCTGAACCTCTTTTTTTCCCACACATGTAATCTCAGTTCCTCTGTGTCCATGGAAGTTACATGTGAATGTAAAAGCAGAGCAGATTTTTACTCTGGTTCTACATCCATGTAGATCCTACATGAAATGCACCTGGGAAGCATTTTGTGCTCTGTGTGAGGCAATTGGCTTAGCTCATGGCATGCACCTGCCCTGTAGGTATCCCCAGAAATGCCAGGGGAGCAGACAGGGCCCAAACTCACATCTGCTGACAGTCACTGCCCATTTCTCCTGGCCAGGGGATTTGGAGGCTGCACTTCTCTGTCCCTCCCCAGCATATTTCCCTGTCATGCCATACACTGTCTATGCAAGGAGAAGATAACCACATGGTGCATAAATCAGTGGAAAGTCCTTTTAAAAAACTCTGTTCAGAAGTAGAGAATTCAGGTTTGGCTGTAGCTGAATTTCTGCAGTGTGGGAAAGAAGATAAATGGGAGAAAATAAATCTGATAGTGCTCTTTGCACTTGTTTGTGGGAGTCAGAAACATTGTCAAGAGGTTGTTTTTCTAGATTGCTACAAGCAATTCATGGACTTTTACTTGCAAAGAGACAAACCCCTGAAGCACAGGACTGTGAGCTGTGAGCAGCAGTGTGTGGTTAAAGAGAGGTGATTACATGGGGCACTGAACAGGTAGGAACCCAACCCAGGCTGTCAGTGCATGTGGAACCTCTTTGACCAGTTCTATTCTAATCTTGTGGTTGCTTCTTTATAAAGCAACCAAGTTACTTTTCTTTTTTACCTTAAACTCTCCTCGGAGAACAGTGAATCAGCTCCACATACTGAGAGCTCTGAGCTCCATGTGGGAAAGTCTGGCTGAGAGGGACTTGAGAATTAGCATGTGAGGATGTGTTATCTGTGTAGAAACAACCTACAGACAACAACTTAGACCAAAAATACTCCAGCATTGATTAGGATGTGTCTGCTTCCCTGCCCTAAACTCCTGCTTTCTACTGGCTTAAAAAAGCTAAAGGAAACTGAAGGGTGGTGGAAAAACATATTGAGATACAAACAGGAACGGTTCAGACATCCTTCATGCCACAAAGGTGACAGCAATCCTTGCACAAAATCTACTTGCCACAGGCAGAGAAGCGTTTCTGAAAGATTTCTTTCTTCAGGGAAGGGAGACAGATCTCCCTTCCCTCCCTAGGAAAGGATTTTCAACACCCAGAGTGGTGCTGAGAAGGGAATTTGGAGGCACTCGAGTTTTGCTGTACCATATGTAAAACCAGGAGTGTTGTAAGAGAGGAAATAGTGTTTTCCCTCAAACAATTTGACTGAACAATCTTGTTCTTTGGGGAAATGGAATGTACCTACATTGTCTTATCTACACATCCTCCTCCTCCAGCTTTCCCTGTCACTCTCTTCCCATTGTGTCTGTGTGAGAGCAATGTTAAGCATCAAACTTCTAAAAATGAGCTGAGCTTCTTAGCAACTCTAAATGCCACTTTAGCATATAATAACACTTGTTTATTGGTCTGCACTGAGTGGTTTAGATGGAGAAACAAGACAGCCTGACTTTCTCAATCTCAAACTCGCTTTCACCTATGCTGTTGCAGAAAGGAACAGCTTAATGCATCTTTTGGTAGAACGACAAACATCTTCCTTCTACTGTCTTTATTTACATCTTCAGGCAGTGCTGATCACAGCAGCCACTGCTGTCTGTATTCCCCTAGCAGGCTATTCACAGCATTTGTATTTCTTGAGGAAAAGCATCAACACAGATCTCTTACCTTCAAGCCATACGAGTCTCTGGAGCAGAGGTGTAAGTGCTCTGTGCCAAATATATCCAAACCACCACAACTCTCCACCGTGGCTTTTCCCAAGCTCTCCCAGGCTTTCAAGCAGACTTTTGGGGGTTCAGCATTCACGCACAAGCAGAGGAGCAAAAAGAGAAAGAATCACCTGCCTGACCCCTGCCAGCTGGGGCTGACGCAGGTGGAACTTGCTGTGGTTAACCCCAAGCTGAGCTAGCGACTGGTGGAACTTCAGGAGCTCGGGAAAGTGGCTCAGCTCCCCGGGAAGAGGCGATGTCGGAGCGAAGCTCTCCCGCAGTCATTCGCTGTCCATCCCTTTCAGCACATCGCCGGCTGGCAAAGCGGCAGCTCCGGCTGCGTTTCGCAGAGCCCAGATCTGGCTCGTGGTGCTCAGAGCCGCCCCTTCCCTTCCTCCCACTCCAGCTCCCAACAACCTGTTTCCACTCCAGCTCCCTGCGCTGCCCGCGGGATGCGAATTCCCGCGGCGCATCCCTCTCTGCCTCGCCCGCTGCGGGAGGGGAGGGGGCAAACTTTCCTCCCCCGAATCCCACCGGCTCTGCCCGCAGGGGAGGGGATGCTCCTGCTGCGGGACAGCTCCGGGCGGGGGGGAGAGGCTCAGCACCGCACCCGAGGGGGCTCGCAGGGATGGAGAGGCTCGGCAGGAGACAGAGCTCCGCGGTGGGAAGAGCTGATGCTGCTCGCTCGGGATGCGGGAAAATCCCCCCAGGGAGAAA
>NW_008676369.1:76512-94144 GCF_000695815.1 Acanthisitta chloris
GGACAGGGGACAGGGCTGGATATTGCCCCCCAGGAGATGGGACAGGGGACAGGGCTGGATATTGCCCCCCGGGAGAAAGGACAGGGGACAGGGCTGGATACTGCCCTCTCGAGATGCAGGAAAATCCTCCCGGGACAGGGGACAGGGCAGGATGCTGCCCCCCAGGAGAGGGGACAGGGGACAGGGCAGGATGCTCCGCAGGCTCCGGGAACACGGGACAAGCTCCGCGTTCCAAGGTGATCGCTGTCCCTGTGTTTTCCCAGCGCAGTGCACAGCTCTTGGGTCTCCCAGGGAAGGCAGGGACATCACGGGAAGACCCTCCGGTCTGGACAGGGTTTTCTATCCGTTTCTCAGTGAGGAATCTGACTGTGGTGGCTGTTGCTGCTGTTAACCAGGTGGACCTGCCTGGTAAAGAAGCAGGTCAGTGCCAAAGAAAGGGCATCACTCACCTCCATCCTTCCCCAGCAGGAAGGTCCCAGCACGTCCTGCGGATTCACTAAGCACCCAGGCTGAAATTCTCAGCAGTGTCCTTGTTTGAACACCCTCTGCGATGGTAAATAGATCCCTTTGCAATTCAAATACCGAGAGAAACCATTTCCTGAAGGTGTAGCTGCTGTTGCAGTATTTCAATATCTCCTTATAGTTTAATATCCTAACTCTGCCTCCCTCCCAAAGCATTAGCAGTCCATCATTTCAAGGGTGTTCCCTAAGAAAGCTCTTCTTTTTTTCCCAGAAATGGCTTGAGCCCTTTGCCGAATGTGTTTTTCATATCATCACATCTCTGTGGTTAGGTTTGAAAGAAATTTCTGGAGGATTTCCCCCCAAGGATCTTGATGCTGCTTCCAGCCTTTCCTGGCAGTGGAACCCTAAAGCTCCTGACCCTTTGGGATGTTGCTGTGTGTACACACTTGTCTTTCTGAGTCACCTCTGGTGTTAAACTGAATTCTCTTGAACTTTCCAAGGGTTATTGCAATAATTTGCTTATCCAATCCATGTCCCACGAGGAGTTTTGCAGTGCCAAAGGAGCCAAATGAATACTAGAGTTGGTATATATAGAGCAATTATTTCTCCTGGAAAGCAGGACAGGAAAGTTTTGGTACATTTTGCGTGCTTCAAATAAGTGTATTTATTTAATGGGTGGATGACATTCTTGGAGTGGTTTTGGCTTGCTTTGAGGCCAAGACGAATCTGTTCTCTCTAGATCTTTGGGCTATGGATGACATTCTTGGAGAGGTTTTGGCTTGCTTTGAGGCCAAGAAGAATCTGTTCTCTCTAGATCTTTGGGCTTGCAGTCATGCCATGAGAATGCTTCCCATCCAGGCATCTCTAGGAAAATGAACTGCCCTTTGAGTCAGACAAACAGCAACTTAGTCACTCAGAACAGACTAAGCTGTTCAGTGGCTGAGCTGTGAGTCTCACTGACTCTTTGCCATCTGCCTTGGCCTTTTGATTTACAGCGTGGATGTGGTTAACTGCTTGTAAGAATCTTATCTGGGTGCTGCTGCCACCACATTTTTTCAGTCCTACTAAAGCAAAAAGCTTTTCTTCTGTCCACTGGCAAACTATGAATTAAAGCAATGACTGCTCTGCTGGGAGATGTGTTACAAATCACATCTGTCTGGGCTGGAAATGCATCTCCTCTGTTAGGCTGTGATGGGCAGAGCTGGAGGAAACTGCAGGAGACTGTAATGGGGTGATAGAGTTGTGCTTAGGAAGTTTCAAGTGAGACTCATTTCCCTTGAATTTCCTATCAAGGGTTTCAATAAATGCCCTAGAGTTAGATGAATCATGGGAGAAAATAAAGCACAATAACACGAAAAACTGACGTATGAAAACCCCAACCCTGAACCTGAAGCCAAAACAAAATGAAGCTTCAAACCCACAAGTATAACCTTCTTATGAGAAACCAAATCTTTCTTTTCAGGGCATTTCTGGTTTGTGGAGTACAGTTCCTGGGGCAAATATCCTGAGTGTTCTGCAGCATTTCCTCAACATGTTTTCTCTCTTTTTTTCCTTCTTTAAGAGATGACTTAGTCATCTGAGCAGCAGTGGAAGGAGATGAGATAACTCCTGCACTGCATCATGCCACTGGGAAAGGGCAGTGAAATATCAGTCACTGAGGTCCTCACAAAGACACAGCTCCTGTTTTTCCTGCTCTGTCACATGCTGCTGGTGTGGAAAGCTTTGAAAAGAGTTATAGGGTCTTGACTGACAATTTGATTCCTCTGATGCAAGGAAGAGTTGGCCACAAAAGCAGAGGAGTAAATGTTTCTGACTCCACTGGGACAAGACAGAGGTTTCTGTCCTGAACTGTAGAATGAGCTTCCCTGCAAGTTTACCACACCTGTGTTTCTGTCTGTGCCATATCTGTCTCTTTGACTTTGTCTTTCTGGTGTCAACACTTAGAAAAATAAAAAAATGAGGATCCTCAGAGCAAATCACTTCAGTGTACTCAGTTCTTCCTCATGCATAGATAAAGCCCACCAAAACTGCTTCACAGTGATTAATTGATGCAAATGCTCCTGGATGGTGCTCAGATCTCAGAGTGTCACACAGAAAGCTCTGAGCAGTGCAGAGCTCTCCCCGTGTCAGTGCAGAGTGGAGCATCGTTAGCTCACAGGAGTTGCTCAGCACTTTGCCCACAGCACTGGTTCTTCAGGCTCCCAAAAATGCCATGCTGAGGGGTCAGTGCTGTGCAGGGGAGGAGGAGGCAGAGAAATGCAGTGACCAGCTCAGGCCGTTCAGCCCCAGCAGCTCCTTTCTCTGAGGTGCCTACAGCCCACTGCAGTCAGCCACTGGAAGGGCCAAAACACAAGTCCCACTTGCCCTTCTCTGCCCAGTTACAGCCCAGTCTGCCCCTCTCCCTGGGTGTCTCTGGCAGCAAACAGCCAGGCTGGCACGGGGAGGTGGTGCTGGATCCACGTGCAAACCCGAGTGGCTCTGGCAGGACTTGTGCTCCATCCCAGAGCTCTGCTGCAGAGCTGTTTGGCTGCCTGTGGTTGTGCCACCTTGGCTATAAATATATCAAACAGCACATTAGCAATCCTTGCAGAAGATGTTCTCTCTCAGGGCAGACCTACACCTGACTCCTGAGTAAAGACCTGCAGCTCGGGAAGGCAGATTAGTCATAATGAGCCTTGTGAACTTGAATGCTCTGCAGCTTTTTCATCTCTTCTGCCAAAACAAGCAACATTACCAGACTCTCTTGTACACACTTGGAGTGCTGAGGGAGCCTTTGCTTTCCTCAGCACAACAGGCACAGGGAATTGCTGGTCAGAACTGGCTTCTGGGAAGTGATTAGCTCCGTGCCTTGAAAGCTCGTTAGTCCTGCCAGAGCAGGGACAAGCTCACCTTTAATTGCATGATTCACTCTGTGCTTGGGCAACTGAGGCTCCAGACATTGCTGAGCACGTTGTTTTAGCCAGTGACACAGTCACCATCCAACAGGAACTGTCCTACTGCGTGTGCTGAGCTTTGAATAGGTGTAAAAATGATGGGCTGATCAGAAGTACCTCAGGATCTCAAGGCTTGGCTGGTTCTTTTAGTGCTAAAACCTCCCATTATGTCCCTCCAGGTGAGAGAATTGCCATTTTTGGGTCCCTGAGAGTCAACAGAAAGAGGCACCCAGAGTGTCCTCCCTTGCTGTGTGTTGGCAGGAGCCCCCACGGGTCGGGCAGTAGCTCCTGTTTCACCCCATTATGTGGTTCCCAAAGGGGTTTGGGAGCTCCAGACCTGCTGCACTCTCAGGCTGTTTGAGCTGAGCTCCACTCTGCTCACACAGCTCTGGAAATGGCTGAATCAGTTTATTTCAAGTGTAAGAAATCAATAGTCTTTGGCATGAGATTTCTTCAGGAGCCAAGATGGATATTGATATCTCGGGAAGAAAATGAGTTCTCATCGTCTTGTGTCTTTCCAGGGATGGGCCAGGAGAGTGTTTGCTCCTGCCATGAACAAGGAGTCAATAGTGGGTTCAAAGAGGTTTTGCTGAGTAATGTATCAGGATGTTCTGGCACCAGAGAGGATTGGGCAAGGGGCCCTGACCTGCCACTAGTTCACTCTGGGGCACTCAGCATGTTTCTACCTCTTCTCTGTCTTAGCCTAAAGTTAGGACAAAGTGGTGAACACATCCCCATCCCTCTCCTGCTGTGGATTCCCTTCCTGTGGAGGGAGAGTGATGGAACTAACCCACTTGCTGTAACTCCCAGGGTAATCTCAAGACTTTCCTATCTCCCTTCTATTTATTTCAGCATCCCTGACCCTAGAAGAGCACATACAACTGCTTCTTTCATCATTTACTGGTTCTTACAGCTGCTTTCATCCTCCGAAGTGGTGTGTGCAATCCCCACAGGGTCCCTGCTGGGGGAACTGCTATCAGCTCACTGGAGCTGTGTTTAGAGCAGCATTGGCTGAGCTCTCTGGAGAGCAGAGTGTCAATATGAATCTGTCAGTGTGTGAGGGCTGCAGCCTGCACAGAGCTGCTCTGGGTGAGGCAGAGCTCATCCCCACGGCTCCTTTTGGGGACTAGAGAACTCTGTTCATTTCCATAATGGCCAAGTGTAAAGGAGCAACGAGGCTGGGGAAGGGACTGGAGCACAAGTGCCATGAGGAGAGGCTGAGGGAGCTGGGGGTGTTCAGCCTGGAGAAGAGGAGGCTCAGGGGAGACCTTCTCACCCTCTGCAACTCCCTGACAGGAGGTTGGAGTCAGGTGGGGGTTGGTCTCTTCTCCCAGGCAAACAGCAGCAGGACAAGAGGGCCAGACTCAAGCTCTGCCAGGGGAGGGTTAGGTTGGATATTAGGAAGAGATTTTTTCCAGAGAGAGTGCTCAGGCATTGGAATGTGCTGCCCAGGGAGGTGGTGGATTCATCATCCCTGGAGGTTTTCAAGCTGAGACTGGATGTGGCACTTAGTGCCATGGTCTGGTGACCACAGTAGGGTTGGACTCGATGATCTTTGAGGTTTCTTCCAACCTGGTTGATTCTATGACTTCCTTCTGGTGGCCAAGTGTAAAGGATGTGCTGCTGAGAGGGGCCTGGAGCCCAGGCAGAGCTCTTGTTCCTCAGCAGCAGCTGGTGGGGCCCTTTGTGCCAGGAGCAATATTCTGCAGGCCAGATAAAGACAGGAACAGGATGATTTAGGAGCACCTGACTAGGTGCAGTTGCTGAATTCTGATTCACCTTAAGGAAATTCAGTGCTGAAATGTTCCAGTGTGGATGGAGCTGCTCAGGTGCTGTCAGAGCTGTGTCACACGTGCTGCACATCAGGGAGGCAGAGGAATGTTGAGCTCTGGTGGCTCCCACAGGTCTAAATAGCCCAAAGTTTTGGTGTTACCTAGGTTAGGGTAAAAGATAGAAGGAGAATAGCCTTCCTGCTCTCCCCATTGCTGACTCCAGTGCTTTTTCTCTGCTAACCAAGGCCCTTGGGAGCCTTGAGTGTTGGCAATCAGCTTGGAAAAATTCACCTGGATTGCAAGAGCCTCTTTCCTGCCTTTTCTGAGGGTTTTGTTCACTTCCTTGTTGTTTTTCCAAAGCTCAGCAGCCAGTGAAGAGGTGTAATTAGAGCTAATTGTGATTGCTTTCAGGGTGCTTTGCATCCCACGGGGAGAGGGCAGAGCTCAGAGGGACACAGAGCACAAAGTCCCCACAGCCCATGTCAACCTGTGTCCAGCACTGCCTGCCTTTGAGCCCTGGACAGTGTCTCCTGCTTCTCTGTCCGTTCACAGAGGGAGGTGGCAGTGTCACCTTGTTCCCCAGGAGTCCCCAGTGCCTACTGATCAAGTCAGGTAATTCTGTGCACCCCTGACCAAGGTGCTGCTGTGGCACTGGTGGCTGTGGAAGCCAAACCATGGCACAGTGATGTCAGTAGGGAGCAGGGAAGTTTGGGTTGCTGAGGATTTTAGTGCCTGTTTCTTGTGGCTGGTGGTGCCAGAGCTCTTGGGAGAGCCTCTGGTGCTAATCATTGCTTCAGCTGCAATTTTTCTTCCCTGAGGCAGAGGAGGAGGCTGACAACACTTTGCTATATCATCACAGACTATCCTGTCACATCCCACAGTTCTCTACCAAATCCATAGCTGACTTCTGCCCATCCTTCCACCCAGACCTCACTGGGAATTTTGTTCCTTTGTGCCTCTGCCATGCCATGATTTCAGGGGTATTGACACTAAAACAACCTGTGTGCTCTCTGGTGAAGAGAAATGCTTTTCTAAACAGCCCTCCAGGTCCCTAATTTGGCAGCTCTATGTGCAGGTGTAGTGGCCACTCAGTGGGCAGTCGATGGTGCTTTGCCCTGCTGACATCAGCCCTTGCTGATGGGTGATTTAATTGCTGCATTCCTGTGCAGGACACGTCTGGAATGAGGCCCACAGATATGATGGAAATGCTATTCTGCCTCCAGAATGGATGTTTGATGGTCATTAGTGTTCAATTGCCACTAAACATGCTATTTATAATAGTACCAACTTCAGTCCAGACTGTCCTGAGGAGACACTTATCTGTGGTGCTGTGCAGGGTCTGGGATTGAAGTTTTCCTTTTCCTGGGAACCAGAAAAGAGCAGATTGAAGGAGAACAGATGGGCCCATCCTGGTGCCACACACACAGCATCCAGCGTGTGAAAGAAGCAGAACACTCAGCTGGGAGTGGGCCACGGGGTGCAGCTCAGGAGCTGAGGGGGCTGAAGCCCTGGGGGAGGTGAGTTCTCAATGAGGCAGAGAAGCTGCAGTTGCTCAGTGTTGGTGACACCCCAGGGTTGGACACCCACAGCCTGGTTCTCATAGCTGGGACACAGAGCCCAGCAAAACTTGGAAGAGATGAGAGTTTTCAGGCCCCTCAGCAAATCCCTGCAAGCTGCACAGGGAATTTTGGCTGCAAAGGGCACTTTGGGTACTCTGGTTACTCTGCATATGTTGCTGCTAGCCCAGCCATGAGTTATCCCGTTCCCTACCCTGGGCAGCCCCTAATTGCTGCAGTTCATTTCCCCAGAACGCCTCTCTAGCCATTTCCCTCAGACACAGACAGTATCAAGGGTGTATTAATCACCAGGATTAATGTTTATTGGTGCAGCAACACTTGGGGAAGGAAACAAGCTCTGCCTGGCCGTGCTGGAATCGATGGTCAGTGTGTTTAAGGAGCAGCCTGGGCTGGCTGAGCCTGTGCCCTGCCTGGCTGCTCACTGTGCCCAGCTCACTGACAGAGCCTCCTTGGCTGTTCCTGGGGGGCAGAATCCCCCCAGCCCTGTCCCCTGGCACAGAGGGTGCCTGGCTGAGCTCCTCTCCACAATGAGATTCACGAGCTACCTGGAGCCTCTTTGCAGTTAGGGAAATAATTACTTTACGCAATATAATTTGCTTAAAACCATGACAGTTTTAACTATAGTTTAAGGCTAAATGACTGCTCAGCAAGACAGCTGGGAAAATTCACCCTGTAATAAGACTGCAGCAATGTAAACAAGCCCAGCCCATTTCGGGCTCTGAGTTAATATAGACGTCAAATACTCCTTTCAATATCTCTAAATTTCCCAAACCATCAGCCATTTCCCTCCTTTATAAACGTATTTGTACCAGAATTTCATCCTGCACCATCTAAACCCTCAACATATGCCTGTCCTAAATCCCTCTAATTGATTATGTTTCAATAGAAATTAAGCTGGGAAGAAACATCATCCCGTTTGCTGAGATCCCACAGGCACCTGTGCCGTCAGGTAATGGGGAAGAACTGCAGCACAGCTGGAGGGACTTCCAGGCCTGGCTCCTCCTCACTTGGAGTGTGGCTGTGCCAAAGAAAACACAGCCAGAGGCAGCCCAGAATGGCAGTGCTTTGGCCTTGAGAGTAAAACATACCCTGAGACTCTGCTCTGTGCAGCTCCTGCAGCAGCTTTGGGCTCTGCTTTATTGTAAAATATTATCTGGGTTTAGCTTCCCTTTATGCCTGGCCATCCTAAGGGTCTCCTTTAAAAGCCACCTTGGAGAAGAGTGCTATTTCCCAGGAGTTTACAGCAGGGCAGGAGCCACAGAAGGCTGAGGTGATGTTTCTGTGTGAGTTGTGCTCACCTGGACCTTAGAGAACCACAGCCAGGTAAGGGTGACAACCAAACCAGGTTTAAATGAGAGACTGAGTTTTTTTCAGCTCAAATTGTCAGAACCTGAACAAAAACCAGGCTTGGGACTTGCCTGTGGGTTTGCTGACACCAGTAGAAAGGTTGATGGTCACTCCATGGGCTTTGTATCAGCCTCGGGAGGGAAGGAGCCAGAGACCAGACTAGTGTGCAAGTGCAAACTGTCCTTCCAGAGAACCTGAGTGCTCCCTGTGAGCAGAACCCTCCCAGCAGGGTGAGCAATGCCAGCCCATCCTGCCTCAAACCCCAACCAGTGGGAAGTGTCTCTGGAGCCTGACGTGTCTCCCCTGCTCAGTTAGTAACAGCGATACCATTGCAATTATGGCGATAAGGCTTAAAATTCTTTTGCAGTTGCTTGAGTTGTGGTGATTTATCGTTTGGTAATTACCTTGCTGCAGTCTTGAGGATGGAATAATCAGCCCCCATTTACATAATGAAGGCAGCAAAGGAGAGCAGGGCTTGCTCCCAGCTGCTGGGCCAGCCGAGTGTGCCAGGATCCTTTGGATTTTACAGCCAGTGTCGCAGCCGATCTCAGTGTCTACTTGCCTACAGCAAAAGCTTATTGCCTTCTGCTAATTAAGTGTAATTTACATTAAGGCAGAGAGTTCTTTCTGTGTGACTCTCAGCCTGCTGAAGGGCTGTGCAAGGCAGCTCTGAGCCACGTGGAGAGGCACTAGGAGAGTCAGGATTTCATGGAATCCTCAGCCAGGGCATGGGGCTCTGCTTGTGTCAGAGGGGCAAGGCTGGTTGGAGCCAGGGAAGGAGTCCAAGGAGGTTCCACCTGCCCTTGGTTAGACAACTCCTTGCTGGAATGGGACTGGAACTTAAGGAGTTTGTATCTGGAGTGAGTTGTATGTGTATCACTAGTTGAGAGTGAGTAGTTGGAATAGCTGTTCAGCTCAAAGGACTTTCCAGTGCAGTTCTCTCATGCAATTTGCTTTCAGAATGCTCTTCCAAGGATTTTGTTCCTTTAAATGAGGGGGAAAAAACCCCAACTACTTCTTTTTTTATGTGTAATTTTTAATTATGCTTCTAATTAGGGAGGAAAACTGTCACATAAATTATATCTTTGACTTGTCATACATAGGAACATGAACTTGGCACTTCATTGTCTATTGTCAGTGCCTTTCCTTGCAGCTGGAATAGCTCTATCCATGGGACATTTGGCTGTGCTGATGCAGCCTGGGAAATGCCAAATGCCTGTGCTCAGCATCTGGAGCTGCTCTGAGGGAGGGAAATTCAAACAGAGATCCACAGCCTGTGCCTCTCTTCCCCCTGAGCTGGTTGATGACTGAGGAGGGAACAGGTACTTACATGGATCTGTATTTGAAGGACCTTTGGCAGGGGAAGGAAGAGCCTGTGCTAGATCCAACTCAGTCTGGGCTTTGACTCTGCTCCTGAGGCTGTTTCAGACCTCAGTGTCCCCTCACCTGGCTCCTTGTCTTGCAGCTTTGTGGAAACAGGAGGAATGTGCTCATGGATTTACCACTCTGGACGCTGAAAGGTTTCTCCTCTCTCCCTCAAATGACAGAGCTGCTGGAAGATTCTCCTGGGGATCATTCCTGGAGGGGTAGGTAATGTGATTTGCCTGTTCCTGGCTGGGGCTGCTAGGAAAGCCTCTCCCAATATCCAGTCCCTGCATGGGGAGGGAGGATAGAGCTGGAGCTGAAGCCTTTGCTTCTCTCTGGGACACCCCTGAAGGGGTTACAGGGCTCTGGTGCTCATCCCTGCCACGCACTTGTGTCTCCACTGGGAATCTCTGCAAAGTTCAGGAGGAGACTCACCTCTGTTTGCACAGAGCTCACCTGCTGTGCTGAGCCCAAGCTCCATCCCTTAGGAGCCACTCAGCCCTGTTCAATAACAGCAGCAAAGGTCAGTGCTGAATGCCTGATGAACAGGATTTGCCCAGGAGACAGGAACTGACTTTGGGGCTCCTGCAGTTTGAGGGCAGCAGCCCCCAACAGCCCAGGCTCATCCCCCAGTCCAGACTCTGCTCCAGGTTCCCAGTTAAGCAGTCAAACCAGTACATTTAGGGCAAACCCATCCTCTCAGGGATGTTCCAACCATCTCTAGTTGTGAATTCCTCCCTATTGATAGCAAAGGGTTGTTGTTTCAGGAGTTGGTAAATCAGGTTGAATAGGCAAATTGGCACTTGGAGATTATCTCCACATTTTCCCCCCTCCCTTTATTTTGCATTCATTTCAGGCCTGCAGAATGGAGCACTGCTGCAATCAGAATCCTTAGTCAAAAGGAGAGGGATTGAGCTGCTAATTCCAGGGAGCTGTTGTGCACTGAGCATGGCACATGTAATTTGGATTCAATCAGCAGATAAATATGATAACAGGCTGCTGTTTATTGAACCAACAAACAAGCAAGCTCTGTCTTTAGGAGCTGGCTGAGAAGCTGTGGCACAGCACAGGCACTCGACACGGCCCTTGCCTGGCTGTGGGCTGGAATGAGGGAAGCAGGAGATGCTTTTGCAGCAGCCAAGGTCTATCCAAGCATTTCTCCCTCTTACCTCTTGGGCTGCCTGACCTTTCCACGTCCTTAACCACAACCCCTTTCCCTGCCTTCTTCTGTCTCTGCTGCACTCTCTGCCCTCTCACCCTGGCCCCATCCTGGCTGTCAGACAGGACTATTGATCCAAACTGATTCCCATTCCAATATGATCTCTGAGCAGCATTCCCAGCCTGGGATAGTGTTTGCTCTGTGGGAAGGCAAGGAAAGGTTATAAATGAGCTCTGGCAATCATGGGAACAAGAGTCCATGTCCAGCAGAGCCATCAGGCTGTTCCTCAGTGCCTGTTTGTGGTCAGGATTGAAGCAGGTCTGGAATACCTCCACAAGGTGTGGACAGTGTCTTTCCCAGAGTCATACCCAGAACCTGGATGTGTTCTGCCTCTCAGCTATGGAATCAGCAGGATTCCAGCTCCTCTTTAGCACAAGGTCAGTACAAAGAGAATCTCTCCTCTGCATCCCAGAACCCTCAGGTCTTGTTTTGTTGTTGGCATTAACAGTCACTTTTGAAGTCACTTTTGAAAGCAAAAAGGAGGAAGAGAAAGATGAGTAAGGGGACAGGGTGGATGTTGTCCTGCCTTGCTTGGACTCATGGGAAAGGAGCTGCAAGGCCGTGGGAAGCAGGGAGTGAGGCTGAGCAGGACACCAACCTGTCCTGCTGTGCCCAGAGCTGCTGTGGAAGGAGCCTGTGCTAAGCCACCACTTGGCTGTGCTCCCTGCTCGACACAGCCTTGTTTCTGTGTCCTCTGCCCTGTCACTTAGTGCCTCTGGTCCTGCACCGAGGAAGGAGGAGGATGCTTTGTTCCTGCTGTAAACAGATGCCAGGCAGGCTGGGAGGAGGGGGATGCTATGGTAACAGCTGGAGAAGTACCAGAGAGGAGGGAAAATTGCTTCAGTGCTGCCATGATTTACTGGGAGAGCCTATTCCCACTTCCCAGGTGTCCCTTGCATTAAGATTTGCCACATCCTATAACCCCAAAGCTCAATAACGTCACAGAGTGCAGATAACAGGCTCCAGCAATATTGGGAGCAGGTGTCAGTGGCCTTGATCAGGCACTTTCCTCCCAGATTAGGCTAGAAAGTAGAGGCTTTATTAACCCTGCAGCTGCCCAGCTCTCTCAGCATCCTGAGCAGTGAGAAGCTCCAGCTCGTTGAACCTGGAATGGAACTGGTTTTGAGTGTGTAGCCTCCCTGCAGCTGGGCAGATGTGCTTGGGTGATTTAAAGCCATCACTGCTGGCTCAGGGTGTTTCCCTGCCCATATGTGCCAAAGCCCAGGGGTTAGCCATGGAGATGCTGTCAGTGAGTGGCTCTTGGTTTGCCAGTGCAATGTGGCACTGGGTGCAGAGTGGTTTGTCCTTGGCCTGGCAGTGCAGGACTGATGTGTCTCAAAGCACAGAGGTTGCTGTTCCTTCAAAATCATCCACAGTTGTGACCACATTTCAGGGTAAGGAATATGCTCCTCTGGACCCTCCATGTAATGCTCATTCCACAGCTTCCCCAGCTCCCATTTCCCACTTATTCCTCCTGGGCACACGTTCACATACTGCCCAATAATAGACTGTTTCTCTTTCTCTTGTTGACTTTCCAGCACCAGGGTAAAACACAGAAATTTAAGGCAGGATGGGAAGAGAACTAATCACTTAAGACCTAATTAGCAAGGGATTCTCACAGGGACGTCCTCCCTGGGTAATTGCTGCTCTTTGTCAGCTGTGGCTGCAGGAAGACAGAACAGTTTTCAGCATCTCAATCAAATGCTGTGAGGAGCACCAGGAGCTGAGCCATGGCAGGGTCAGGAGGGGGAAGATAAGCTCTGTACCAAGGGTTATTTAGAAGTATCTTGTTAGACACATTTCCAGTAGCAGCTCCCCCAGCACTTGTTTTCTGGTCCTTTGGTAAACACTCCAAACCACCAGAGTGCTTTCAGCAGTCACATCTGGGGGCAAGTTTTGTCTCCATGGGGTGGGAATGATCTGCCAGGACAGCAAACAGTGTCACCAGAGGCTCCAGGTCTGAGCCTGGGAGTGCTGAGGAGCAGCCTCCAGCCTGGCCCAGGCTGAGGGAAGTGCTGAGAGCTTGGGCTGCTCGGCACAAACCTGGTGAGTTTGTCTGGTTTTTGCACTCAAAGTGGCTGGTTTGGGGCTCCTGAAGGGTTTACCCCCAGCACTCCTGCCCTCTGTGCTCCCCAGGCAGCTGCTGTGCTGTGTCCAGGTGTCTCTGGGGCTGTGACACAAACCCATTTGCTTTGGAACCATGCCAGAGTTGGCACCAGGACTGTCCTGCCCTAGCCTGGGCAACAATGCCAGGGAGAGCAAGTGTGAACAGTGCCAGGCACAACAGAGCCACTCCCAGCAGCCAAACCATCCTGTTTGCTTGCTGCTGTAACCCAAGGTCCCACTTTAAAGCACCTGATTTGTGCTTCTCCCCTGCAGCAGGAGCCCAGCAGTGTGAGAGCTGCACAAGGCATGTGTGCTCCTGCAGCTCATGAGCTAACCCTGTGAGTGACTTGTTCTGTTAGCATGATAAACACATGCTGGAGAGGAACAGCACTAATTATGACCCTGTCACCTTCATCAGCTCCCCACTAATTGTTTTGGCTTTTTTTAATCTCAGTGCCTGGAGATGAAACATGATGTTTGGTTCTGCAAAGGAGTTGAAAAGAAAAGAGAAGAAAGAATTGCATTTTAAAATAGAAGCATCAGGTAGATCTTTCTGTTGGATTTGAAATTCAAATGACAGGAATTATAACTTTTTTTGTGTGTTGTTAAAATAAGGCACAGGAAATTTTCAGAGGACTTTGTGGCACTGCCCACAGTGACTCTCAGGCCACCAATTCCCCCTGGGTTGTGCTCCCAGCCCTGCAGGGATCTCTGTGGCACAACACAAGCAAACTCTGCTGAATGTCTCCAGGCACTGCCAGACAGTTCAGTAACCTCTCCAGCAATAACTCTCCTCCTGGCCCTTGAGGACAAAGGGTGATATCTCCTTGGGATGGGCTCTGTGCATCTTGTGAGAATCAGGACTAGGACTGAAGCCAAAAACCTGCATTTTGTTCCTCTGACCCTTAAAAGAGCAAGTAAATGGAGCAGACTCTGGATTTTCTGCTGGGCATTTCCTGAGTGATGTGCAGCTGCTCAGGACTGGCCCAGAGCTATGTGAAGCAAAAGGGCAAATACTTCACAGAGTGAAAATCGGCACTAAGGTTAGTTTGGGGGTGACACTTGCACTCCAAAATCTTCTCAGGTGTTTTGCCTCCTCCCAACCTGCAGATCCTGTCACTGTCCCCAGCCCAGTGGGAGCTTTATTGACTTCCATGGCTCAGGAATGTTCTGAAAATGATCTCTAAGCTTTGTGTGAAACAGAACAGCCTGAAAACTGCTCACAAACCTTTCAGGGTGTTATTCTACCTGCAGAGAGCCCTCGAGGCAGAGATTTTCAGCCACTTGACTCTGGCAATGAGGAGAGAGGCACAGCTCAGCCTGTGGCAGTGCTCAGCTCACAGAAAGCCTCACACAAGCTGAGGTCAGTTTGATTTTCAGCTGTTGTGTTGTTTGCTCATCTGGGAGTTTGTTTCCTTTTATTCCTGGATCAATCTGTGTAGCATTTTCTGTTGGTTCAAGGCTTTAACTTGTGCTCTGGTTTGGTCTATTCAAGTCTCTAGGGGCATGTTAGAGAGATCCATAGATGCCACCCAGTGATTCTGTCTCCTGTAGCTACTGGGCACTGTTTCAGGCACAGCTCTGCACCCCACCGTGGTCTCATTTGCAGAGAGTTGAAGAGCAAAACTCTCAGTGCAAGGCACACTCTGTCCCCCCCTGAGACTCACTGTGGGAAATGGCTCAATTGCTGTGTCCAGGTCTTGGTGCAAACGCTCACATGAAAAAAAGAGCTAAGATACCCAGCAAGAAATGAAGCCAAACATAAAAATCACAGTGAAAGGCATCATTGCAATGAGTCCAGGCCCTGATTTCCCAGGGCTGCCCTGAGTCAGTGCCACCAGCAGTGGCTTCAGTAGCCTGTGAAAGGGAATTCACTGGGAAAGTGAACACAGAGTGGAGCAATTGAACATGTTTGTGTTTTGCCGCATGTTTATAATCAAAGGGAAATGTTTGTGCCTGCTGAGCTCTGCCTCTTGCTGGCCTTTGTCTCCCTTTCAATGGAGGGTGAGAGTGAGTCAGTGTGGAGATAAGAACCTGTGTCCTTCCCCGTGGATCTCACAGCCAGGGAGCTTTGGCAATAAGAGGCACAAAGGAAGTGTTGGATAAAAAGCACATCAGGAAGAAGTTTTCCCTGTGAGGATGGTGAGACACTGGCACAGGCTGCCCAGGGAGGCTGTGGCTGCCCCAACCCTGGCAGTGTTCATTCCAGGTTGGATGAGCCTTGAGCAACCTGCTCTGGTGGGAGGTGTCCCTGCCCAGGGCAGGGGTTGGGGCTGGATGAGCACTGAGCTCCATCCCAACCCCTTAAGGATCTGTGAATCCATGAAACAGAATCACAGGATGATTTGGGTTGGAAGGACCTTAAAGCCCATCCAGTCCCACCTCTGCCATGGGCAGAGACACCTCCCACCAGCCCAGGGTGCTCAGAGCCCCATCCTGCCTGCCCTGAATGCTCTGCAGTGTCAGACTGAGACTGCCCAAGGTGTGCAAACACAGGAATGTCAGGATGCTGACCAGGGATCAGGAGCTGTGTCTCTGGCTCCAGAGCCTGTGCCCCAGCTGAACTGGGCTGGGTTGGAGGCAGAGTGATGCATATCCACGATTTGCTCTGTGCCTGACACACAGCAATCAAATCAAACTCAGAGTGTGAAATCCGGACTGTAATTGCCAGCCCACGGTTCCCTGGCTGTGTGGGCAGGAGGAGAACTCTTCACCCAGCTCTCTGTGGATGCTGCCTCTTGGGAGGGAGAGAATTGTTGGGAGCAGCCAGGCTCTTCTGGGAGGCTGCTTTTCATTTCCACCTCACAAGCACAAGGACTGGCCTTCCCTGCTTGGCATGGCAGGTGCTGAGAGAATTCACAGCAGCAAAAAGGATGTGTAAAATTCCCTGTCTGGCTGAAGTTCAGCAGTGCTGGGTGTGGCAGAAGTGAGGGGAAGGTGATGTCTGTGATGTGGCTCGTTAAGGAATGGCAAAAGCCTCACCTTGGTCTTTTCTTTCTAGGATCAGATCAGAAGGGAATTGTGGGCAGAATGGGAAGGACAGAAGGAGCTCTACACCAGGCACACCTGGGACATGCAGTACAGGGAGAAAGGTAGGAGCTCCTCTGAGCTGAGCAGGGGACACTGGGCAAGTCTTGTCCAAACACAGACTCTCATCACTGCACTGCTCAGCCACTGCCTGGTGTGATTGCACCAAGGAAACTGCCAGTCCAGCAGTGATCCTGGGGCAGAGCTCAGCCCTCAGCCCCGTGGAGGGATGTTTGTCTAGGGAATTCATTTTTTAGCTTGAAAACATTGAGTTTTGATGGGCAATCCAGGAGTGAGGAAAAAACCCAGTGTCTCACTGATTTGGGCTCATCCAACCCCTTTCCAGGGATCCTGAGCTGGTTTTCTGACAGGGCCTGGCTGGACACACTTCCAGTAGATGAGAAAAAGAGCTTTTGCTGTGTGCTGTGTTAGTAGAATTGATCCTCCTTCTCGGCACAGATCAAAGCAATCGAATCTGTATGGGGAGACACTATGAGATTGTTCTCTCAGATTAATTCCAGTCCCCTAATTCCCCATGGGAGCTGGCAGCACCATGCCAGCCCCATGGAAAACAAAGCATCCATGCTTATGTAATCCATTCATCTGATGAGGGAAGCTCAGTCTATATTTCCTATAACTCCTTTCCCATTGCCTTGGGCAGTCTCCAGCCAAGCAAACGAGCTGTGCCCTCATCGACCTGCCCAGAATAACCCTCTGTCCCTGCCTCGAGCCAGCTTAGTGCCCTGAGCTGGGAAGCCATCTAGAGGTAAGGAGATATCCTTCACACTCCCAGGATGCAGGTGAGGGTGGCACAGAACCTTCTGACACTCACACAGGCAGAGCTGGTTCTCTTTGCCCACCTCTGTGCCCGGCCCTGGGCAGCACAGCAGTCCCTGGTGCTCTCTCAGGCACCACTGACCCTCCTTGTTCCTCAGCTGGGCTTGGTCTGGCCAAGCTTTAATACAAACAGCAATTTTAAGGTCATATATGAACATACCAGAGAAGTTGCTGAGCTCTGTCCTTATGAGATGCCTCCCAATATCTAGTCACGTCACAGAGAGCACCTGGTTGTTAACTCTTCAGTCACAACCTGACTGTTCTCTCTTTGGCTTGTTTTGGTGCTTGCCCAAAATAGCTGAGCTGCCTTTTCCCAGCCTTCTTCCCTCTTGTTTCAATCTGGTCACCCAGATGGGGAACATTTTGCCCCCTGGCACTGCCTCCTGCTGCCTCTGCTCATCTCCTCTCCTCCAGCAGCAGTGAGGACTTCCCTGCAGAGCTTTGCTCCTTGGATTCAGACCTGGGGAGAGGCAGTAAGCAGACCCAGTGTCCATCCCTGAGGAGCAGGCAGGGACTCCAGCTGCAGAGGAAACCAGGCTGAGACTGCCTGAGGCTTTCGTGGAGATTTGGAGTAATTACAGAGAACAAGAAACTTCATACTCTGAAATGTCAGGCAGTGTTTGTCTGAAATGCTTCCCAGCAAAGGGGAAATGAAAGAAGATGCAGCAGTAAGAGGAGGAAAGGCAAATCCAGCATGGGTTGGAGTGCTCACCTGTCAGCCTGAGCCTCTGGGCTCACCTATAGGCACTGGGTGTTGGGAGGTGCAGAGCAAGAAGCTTTTCCAATGGTAGTTCTGTGTCAGGAGATGTGGAGGATGTGGCACATCACCAATTGCTCCAATTTTCCTTCAGCTAATGTGTTGAGGTGCCACAACTCCAGGGAAGAGCCTTGTTTTGGGGGATCCTCCCAACACAGCTGTTGTGAGAAGGGTCTGGCCCCCAGGGAGAGGATGAGCCAGGAGGGGATGCAGGTGAGTACAGCAGCAGG
>NW_008676369.1:94162-106917 GCF_000695815.1 Acanthisitta chloris
GAGCCAGGGCAGTGTGTGGAGGAGACTTGGTCTCTCCTGGCTCAGGATCTTCCCCACTACATCTCTTCCTCTTAGCCTGTCACTGCTCCCAGCCCTCAGTTGTGTCCCTTCCCCATTCCCAGCTCTGATCCAACACTGGCTCACCCTGTTAAAGGCTTTTTTAGGAGTTGCTCTGTGTCTCTCCCTGGGGATTCCCCCCAGGATTGTCTCCCTCTCTCACTTCCAGCTTTACACACCAGGACAAACTGCTGCCTGTGCCAAGGGATGGCAGAGGGGAGAAAACAGACACATAGCAAAGAGCTGATGAGAGGAGCCCAGAGGAGGTGCTGAGCTCCATCCAGACAAAGCTAATGAGCTGGAAACTGGCAGACAGGCCAGACACTGCCAACTTGCAGCTAAAATCATTGCAAACAAACCAGGGCTCTGCTGCAAGGGCTCCCAGGCCCGAGCAGAGCTGCCTGTTCCCTGGTGCAGCAGCAGCTTGAGAAGGTTTTATTACCCTTTTTGCTCAGGAGTTGAACTTCTCCCCAAAACTTTGGTCACTGTGGGCATGGAGACAAGTCAGTGCTGGTTTGTCTGTTGGAAAGCACTCACACCCTCCCTCACCTCACTGCTCTGGCCACAAACACTCAGCCCCATTACACAGACGATTTATTGGTCTTCTCAGTACTCCTCTGCCAACAACTTTGGGAAGGTTATTTGTCCTTAAGTACTTGTAATTCTTCCTCTGCAGGAGCATAATCAGTCATTATTAACAGCAGTTTCAGCCTCTAATCATTAAGCTGTTATTTCTGCTTAATCCTAACCACGCTAAATATTAATTTGCTGTTCAATCCCCCTGGGATCTGGCAATATTGTGCTATTATTGTTATGACTGTCATTGTTGTTGTTATTGATGTGCCACAGTGACAAACCAGCACTGTGGGAACCACATCCTTCATTACTCACCACTGCCAAGGCTCAGTTTCTCTCTTGCCACCCTGAGTCCTGCAGCCTCTCAGCACAGTGTGCCCAGCAGTGTCCCAGGAACACAGAGGGGTGAGAGCACACGTGGATCAAGGCACAAGGTGGTAACACTTCTAAGGAGGAGGAGGCAGCTCAGAGTAAAGGGCACAGAGTGCCAAGAGCTGCCAAGACTCTGACTTGATGTCTGACCCTGGGTTGTGTGAAAACATCGCTACAGACTCACTCTGCTTTCCTCCTTCCTACACCAACCCAAACAAAATCACTGTCCTGGGCTCAGGGAGGTGTGTGGTCACTGTCCTGGGCTCAGGGAGGTGTGTGGTCACTGTCCTGGGCTCAGGGAGGTGTGTGGTCACTGTCCTGGGCTCAGGGAGGTGTGTGGTCATTGCCCATGGCTCAGGGAGGTGTGTGGTCACTGTCCATGGCACAGGGAGGTGTGTGGTCCCTGCCCATGGCTCAGGGAGGTGTGTGGTCACTGTCCATGGCACAGGGAGGTGTGTGGTCCCTGCCCATGGCTCAGGGAGGTGTGTGGTCACTGCCCTGGGCACAGGGAGGTGTGTGGTCACTGTCCTGGGCACAGGGAGGTGTGTGGTCCCTGTCCATGGCACAGGGAGGTGTGTGGTCCCTGCCCATGGCTCAGGGAGGTGTGTGGTCACTTAGCAGGTGCCATGTAGAGTGTGTGTGATGCTGTGTGTCACAGAACCCCCAGGTGACACCCAGGGCACTGGTGTGGCACTGGTGCTGCAGAGCTGGGCCCTGGGTTGGATTGGGGAGCAGCCTGGAGCTCAGGCAGCAGTTCCCTTTGTGGGAACTATTCTATAGTCTTTGTTAGGTGATTATATGGGAGGATATTTCTTAGGCAGAGAAGAAAAAGACCTCGTTCCCAGCACTGTCTAAATGTTCAATGTATAACTCTGAAAGCTTAATCATATTCTTTTCACAATGCCTTATGGTTTATATATATTTGGGTTTTTGTTACTCTTTTGTATTCACTCTCTGGGCTGTCAATTTCTGCTTCATATGATTAAAATTGCTCTGGTTCTCTCTGCTTAAAATTCTGCAGTTCCAGTACTTTTGGGGAAGGAGTGCTAAGTCAAATGCTTTCTTCTGGTTCTTATTTGTCTTTAGTGACTCATTAGATGATCACCCTTGAAATTACCTGCAGGAAGTCGTGAACCTGCTCTCAGGGAAGTCCTGCAGGGAGTTTTGGAGGTGCAGGGCTGTGCATGGGGTGTCTGGGATGGGAGAGGATCTTTTGTTGGGACAGAAATGCACTCCAGAGATGGTTCCTGAGGAGATGCTGCAGGACACAGGGGTACAGACACCATCCTGCTCCCTCTCTCCTTGCACAGGGAGGGTGAGACTTCTGCTCTCCTCGCCAGAGGAAGGGGAGATATCATCCCTAGAGCCCCAGCACCTAGTCTAGCTGCTGCTGGCAGGACATAATGGATCAGATCTGACTTTAGCAGGGAAAACTGGAGAGCAGCAAGGGTTTGCAGGTGGGAAGGATGCTCATGGGGCAGGGGCTGCAGCAGGGGAGAGGGAGGTGTCTCCCTCAGGTGTAATTGAGGCAGAGGTGTGTGTTGTGCTGTGTGTCCTGCTCACAGCTCTGTGCTGCCCAGGCTGGAGGGTGAGCCCTTCCTGCTGCTCCTCAGTGAGGTGGTTACTGGGGATGGGGACCTCCTGCCCTCCCTTCAGTGCAGAAATCTCGGGTTGTAGAGCTGTGGCTTCTGCCCTGGTGGCAATGTCTCTGTTCTGAGGGTGATGATCACAGCATCCCTGTGCCACCAGCTGTGCCCTCTCCCTGGGGCACTAGGGCCAAGAGGCAGCTTTGGGCTCTGGCAACATGACAAGTGTCAGCAGCCTTCATTCCTTGCCTGCCTTGGACCTCCCAGCGAGTGCCAGCTCTGGCTGGAGTGAACAGGAGACAAATATTGCTGAGCAGAGACAGCTCTGGAGTGCAGAGCAGCCACAGCTCACCCTGGGGGGCAAAGGGGCCCAAAAAATTCTCAGCTATTCCCCTGAGCAGCTGCTCCTTGCTGCATGGGGCAGCTCCCCAAAGCATCTGTAAGTGCAGACAAAGACCATTTTTCCCTTCTCTGCTTGCTAACGTGGCTCTGACTCATCACCTCACAGATGACAAAAGCAGAACTTCCCCTGGCATTAGGGAAAACGATGTTTTCTTGCATGTGCAAAACATCTTGTTGTAATTCTGGGGTAAGAAAATTCAGGCTCAGACACAGCAACTTTTTTCCAGGGCTGTGTTTGCAGTGAGCTATTGCCAAGCTGCTCTGCAAAACTTGGTGTCCTGACTGACTGAAGAGCATCACTGATGGATACTATGGTGAAGATGCTGTGCTTGAGCTGCTCTCTGTGTTCACAGCAGGCAAAAATCCTCCTGTGCAGTGTTGGCTGAGGAACACTTTGCCCTTGGGTCCCTCAGCATTTGATGAGGCACCAGCAGTGCAGGTAAGGCTTGAGGGAGTGTGACTGAGTCACATCCCTGAGCTGCTGTGAGCTCAAACTGCAGGAAGAGCCGAATGAGTTGGGTAGTTAATGAATTAATTAGTTAGAAACGTCAGCCAGTTAATTCCGTGCGTATTAGCTCCTTCGTGGCACCTTTTGAGCTTGAGTTTTCCAACACTCTGTGGCTCAGAACTGAAGGATATCTGTATTGTCTGAAATACTGGGATGTTAGTGACAAGAAGGCAAGTCCCAGATGGCAAATGTGGTGAGCTAAGCAGCCTCTTAGCATGGCACAAAACTCTGTCTGACTCCAGGCATCACACAAGGGCTCAAAGGCTCCTGTTTGGGATCCCTGTGTTCCTGTTTGGGATCCCTGTGCACCTGTTTGGGATCCCTGTGTTCCTGTTTGGGATCCCTGTGTTCCCATTTAGGATCATCCTTTGCTGTGCCAAAGAGGGGCAAAGCTGGGGGAGATGGTTGCTGCTCCCAGGTGTGTTTGGTTTCCTCCTTAGCTCAGTATTTCTCTGAGTAATTATGCCAGAATTATTTAGTGATACCAAACTCTAACAGAGGTTTTCATTGCAGTTTTGGTGTCCTTGCTGATATTCGTGGGACATGCTAAATAGCCACTGTGGAAATGGGAATTTTTGCCATCCTCATGCCACCAGTTCCTGCCCCACCTGGATGTGCTGCTGAGCAGCCAAAGTCCAGCCCAGCACAGACCAAAGGGCTCAGCTGCCTGGGGAAAGCTGGAGGTGAGCAACTAGTCACATCCACGACTCACAGCCTTCAAACCTGGAGAGGTTAGTCCTGTGAGCAGCTTCCAGCTGGCAGAGCTCAGCTCCTTAGCCTTTTCCTCTTCCCTCTGAAGCTCTGGGATAGGTTTCCCTTTCCCCTCTGAAGTGTGCAGTGAAAGGCAAATATCTCTCCCCTCTAAACCTGGGGCTGCAGGACTGTGGGGTGAGATGGGGGTGAGCTAAGCATGTGGCTCCTGCTTTTTCCCCTGGCAGAGCAGAAGGAAGGCAAAGGTGTGCTCTGCCCCAAGGGTGTCAGCTCCCAGCACAGATCCCTCTGCAGAGCCAGTGCTTAGGGGCACAGGGACAGGCAATTCTGCATCCAGCAGCCTTCAAGGTGGGACTGACTGACAGGCAAAGAGCAATAGGCACAGGGAAGTCATCAGTGCCAGGGGTGGTTCATCATGTAGAGAAATGTTCTTGTTTCCTTCAAGTCCTGCACTTAAGGGGAGCACTGAGAGCACTGACTCCTGCGGAGGAATTTTCTCGTGGCAAACAGCTGAGACTCTGTTTCAGGAGGGCAAACAGGGCTGATCTGCAGCTGAGCTAATAAATAGGTACTGCAGCAGTTCCTAAGTGGAATCCCTTCTTTTCTCCCTCCCCACTTGGCAGGGACTGAGAACTCCTGAGCTGCAGAAAGCTGCTTGCCCCGAGCAAGGCTGTTTGCCAACTGCTCTGTGCAGAAATGAACCTGCAGGAGGGAAGGGCAATTTTTTCTGTCAGTTGTAGGTGATCCTCCAGGGAGGCATCAGGGCCACTGCCTGAAGTGCTGAGGAACTACCTCGTGTGGATTGATGGGAGGAAATAAATAAGAAAGGTGAAGGAAAGGCTGTTTTGGGATTCTCCTCCCTGAAATATTGTGCCCTGCAGCAGTGCTGGGAAGTGCTGGCATAAGGGGAGCTGGTCCTGGGTCTGGATGCAGGATGGATGTTTCACTTGGTAGCCTGGAGAGATGCAGAGTTCCAGGTGGGAAGGGAATCCCTGGTACAAGCTGCCAGGGCTGGGAGCAGCAAACTGGCCCAGAGGGTGGGATGGACCTGGGCAGGAGCTCTCTGATGTGGTTGTCTCTTCACCTGAGTCTGTATTTTGTAATAGCTGCTCATCACTTTGCAGTTGCAGCCTGTGTTTATTTATGGAAGTAGAGGCTGGAATGGCAGGGAATGAATTGTTTCATTAGGATCCATAATGGGGGCTAAAAACTAGGCTGTGTGAGAGCTTCGAGGCAGAGGTGTCTGACGAACAGCACTGACTCTGTGCCCTGCTGAGCAGGGGAAGAAAGTCCAAGGATACAGCCAGGAATTGAGCACTGGGAAAATGCTGCTGGGGAAACCTTTTTTTCTTTATTTTCTTGAGAGGGAAGTTGGGTTTAGCAGCCTTTCCCTGGGATATCCTGCAGGAACATCCTCCTGCTCCTGGATACACGTTTTTGCTGCCGAGGAATGCTGAAGGTTAACTGCTCAGGATTCTCCCCCTGAGAGCTCTGACTTCAGGTTTGTGGGTGTTTAGCAGCCTCTAATGACAGCCCAGAGACCTGTTCATCTTCACAGGTGCATAACTCGCTGGCAGACCTTGATTGCAACTCGATTTTATATCTTGCAGCCCCAAAGCTCTGCCAGGGAAGCACACAGTGCAGGAAGGTTGGCCAAATGCAATACTTCTTCATCCCGAGAGAGAACTAGGGATGGAAAATTCTGCTGCCCCTGGCATGGACATCAGTGCTCTGGGAGCAGAGCAGGGAGGGATTTGGGGCAGGAAGGCTGTGCCTGCAGTGCAGCAGGAGCAGGATGAGCCTTTAGGGTGCTGTGGGGTGTGAGGTGGGCACAGCCTGGCTCGGGGCAGCCAGCTCTCTTCCTTGGGAATGCTCCTGTCCCAAAGAAGCCACCTTAGAGAGCTGTTTCTAAAGAAAGTCAGAGCCAACACCTGTTTGACTGATGTGGCTGTTCAACAGTTGGGCTGAAATCCTGGGGAAGCATCCCCAGGACAGCCCAGAGGCAGGAGAGCAGCTGCTGGAACTGCAGGCTCTGACAGCTGAGGAAAGTCTCTCTGACTTTTTCCTCTCCTGAGCCCCTTGGGAAGAGGAGAAGCTAATGGGGTGGAAGCTGTGCCAGCAGGCTGAGGGCTCTGCAGGTCAGGCAGATGCTTTGCTGCTGGATTTGTTGAGGCTGCAGAGTTCCCTGCAGGGAAAAGCACGTAGAGACTGTCTGGTTTTCCAACTCAGTCTTCTTGGCAGGGCAGAGTGTAAGGATAACTTGTGTTTTCCCTGGGGTACCTCAGGCCAGTCCATGTCTGAGACACTGCTGAAACCTTCAGAGTTGTGTTTTCTGCTGGGTTGGGGTTTAGCTTGTGCTGGGGGAAGGAGTTGGCTGGAGCAGGCTCAGGTCCCTGCTGCAGGCACCCAGTGGTGCTGAGCTGGTGCAGAGAGCTGCCAGCCCCTCAGCCAGCATGACATCAGCTCTGACTTCATCCGAGCTGCCAGGAGAGAGCAAGTGGTTGCTGTATCTCACAGCCCACGTCCAGCCCTGTCTGGGCTGGGATGTGAGGCCAGCCCAGGTCACAGCCTGTCTCTGCTCCTGTCCCTGTGCTCCCACATTGCTCCCGTCTCTGTCCTGCTGCTAAGTGCCACCCTAGACAACTTCCCTGCAGCTGCACCAGGCTGTGGCTCAGTGCAGGGTGTGTGGGTGATGCAGGAACATCTCCAGGCTCCCAAAGGTCTTTCCCTTTTCCCCTCCTGGGATTTAGGTCCTCAGCAATTTGACAAGGGCACAGAGTTAGCCAACAAGTGACAGAATGAGCTGTGTTTGGAAATGGGAAGGGAAGAGCACACTATTAATTGCTCCTTAACAGTTCTTCTTTGACTCATCTCCAAGAGGAACTCCCTCGGGACAGCTTTGTGCTGGAACATGATACAGATAATGAAAACATTTTATCCCTGACATCCTTAGATCCTACATTTATTAGGTGATAGATGAGAATCCTCTTTTGGCTCTCCACCCTCTGGAGAAGCACAAACACATGACAGCAACTGACAGTCACAGTCCCACTGAGGGTGCAGACAGGGGCTGGAAGGTGCAGGGCATGGAAATGCTCAGGAGATGGAAATGCACTGAGGCTTTCCCAGCAAAGTGATGGAGTCAGGACATTGCTCTCTGCTCCTCTGGAGCAAACTGCTGCAGAAATGTGTTTCTGTGCTGGAATGGTTTTTTTCCAGGCTTTCATTTCCTTTGGTCTCTGGCCTTTTGGTTTCTATCCAGCAGGATGTCTGTTCTACCTGGGAAGCACAAGGTGTCTGAAGGAAATGAGAGTCAGGAGTGAGACCTTGTGTTCCCTATGACCTGGGAGGATGGTGAGGGCAAATGTGTGTTCATAGGACCTTGAATTGTTACCCTTCCCCTTAAAGGTCCTGGTATTTGCTTCTTTGGAGCAAGAGCCCCTGGGTCCTGCAGGGTTTGAGGCAGGACTTGTGCCCGTGCCCAGAGCTGGGGAGGTTGGTACAGTCCCTGCAGAGAATTGCCTTTAAATTGTCTCTGCTCACTTCACATGGTGCAGCTGCTGCTTAAATCAATGACTGGATCAGGTTCTAATAGTTCCTCTATTCAATTCCTTCCAGAGAGAAACTGGTTTTCCTGAAATTGCCTTCTCAACTCCATAATCATTACACAGCAAATTGCCTCGGGAAAGAGGCTGGAACAGGGCAGTGGATGCTGCATGAGCTCTGCTCTGTGTCTGCTGCAGTGGGAGGTGGAGCAGAAAAATCCAGGAGGGACTGCCCCAGGATGGGGCTGTGTCCTGGGACCCAGTGGGAATGCTGGTCATGAGCCCATTAGACTGGGTATAAACTCACTTCTCTCAGGTCAGTGCATGCCCTGCCAGAGCTCAGAGGGTCTGGGAGGTTGTTGGGAGCTTATTGCTGATTTCTAAATGATTTTATTTTCTTTTGCCCTCAGCATCACTGCTGGGGAAGCACAGCCCAGGCCTATTATCCATGATGAGGGACCTCCCTGAAAAGCTGTTTGCTCCCCCTGGGACTGTCCAGCTGTGCCAGCATGGATAGGAGTGCAGGAAAAGGGGCTAAAACACCTCCTTGAGATAAAAGGTCCAGGGTGGGGACCTGAACCCACACTCTGCTCTGCACAGCCACAGCTGTGTCAGCTCTGGGGTCACCTGAATCAACATCTGTCTGGTCACTGCAGCTCTGCACTGCTCCCAGGGGAAAGGGAACCTTGTTCCAATGGGAACAGCTGAGAGGAGTGACAGCATCTCCTGCAGCTGGCAGGTATCCCTGTGCCACAGCTCTCAGGGTCTGGGTCTCTGCTGCTTCTCCTTTGGCTGATTTTTCTGAGGAACCAGGGGAAAATGATGAAAACTGGGAGGAAAAAGCTACACTTCTGTTCTCCCTCCTCCCTGTTCCATCTGCGTGCCAATGTTTCATTTGGAAGGCTCTCACTTCAGTCACTGTTTTCTCATTGCAGCAAGCAGAATGGGGAGAAATATTGATCTTCTTTTAATGAGTTTTAAAAGGCAAAGTGAGTGTGACTCAGAGCAGTGAGGCACTGCAGCCTGACTGATGTGTCTTGTTTTCCACCTGCTCCTGATGCAGCCTCTTGGAATCTGCTCTGGTTCATGGTTTCCCTGCATGGACTGATCCTTGCTCACTGTGTTTTGTTGCAGTGAAGGTGTTTGTTTTGCTGGCTGAGCTCACGTCTTCCTTTAACTTTTGCATCTTCATTTGGCTTCTGCTAAGGTTGTTTTTCAGGCAGCTGTGGCCACACAGGATGCTCCGAGGGGAGATGACCTGCACTGCTGCTGCAGAGACCCTGGTCAGGGTGAGTCCTTCCCCTCCTCAGTGCCCAGAACAGCTGCCAGCGAAGGATGCTCAGGTTGGTTTCTGTGCCTCGGCTGTTCTCTCCCTTCCCACTGGTGCTCCAGCACCACCTACAGTCCTTCCCAGCCTGAGGAGATGCTCCAGTGCCAGCGGGTACCGCACAGCCACGGCCAGGGAAGAGTCAGTCACTGGGCACGGTGTGAGCTGGGGGATATTTGTAGCCTTAGCCATCACCTTCTGGCTGAGACATCTTCCATGAGACATCTATCTCTCTCTGTTCAGCTCTTGTTTTGGGCACTGGCAGCACCCACTGACCTCGGGGCAATGACTGCAGTGGAGCACCCACTGGGTCAGAGGAGGGTGAGGGGATGCAGCAGCATCACAAGTGATTTCTGTTCCACGAGAGCTCTGCACTGTAAGAAAAGCATCTCATGGCCCAGGCAGTGCCCAAGCCATGGGTTAGAAACTCCTCCTGTCTCACAGGGCAGCAGCATCTCTCAGCAACAAGAAATCCCATGGGAAATCATAAACTGAGCTGAGAGGGATATCTGACCTTTGCTGCTCTTTGTGTGCTACAGCCAAAAGGCCACAGGGAAACTCCAGCACCTGGGGAGGTGTGTTTGTCCCTGTTTCCCTGGGAGTCTCTGGGCACACAGGGTGAGGAGGACCTTGCTGAGTGACAGGAGCTCACCAGTCCTCACCAGCACATCCCTCCTGCAGCTTGTGGGCAGGAAAATTGTCCTTCACACGTCCCAGCTGGCAGGCACTTGGCTGGAGATATTGGGGTGACAAAAGCAGCTCCAGGCTCCTTCCTGATCTTCCCCTGGCTGAGGATGTTTTGCTCCTGAAGGTCCTCTGAGCCCACCAGGGGCAGGGCTGGCTGGAGCTGCAGCTCACACTGACAGCTCAGGCAGTGCTGCTGCCCCTCAGCAGCTCCTGGGGCTTCTCATTTGGCAGGTGATGGGAGGAGGAAGGTGGGGCAGCAGGTGGGAGATAGGTTTGAAAGCTGAAGCAGCTCAACAGCTGCTGCTCTAGCTCAGAGAGGCACCAGGGAGGGACAGCAGCATTCCCAAGGGGGTCCCCAGCCTGAGCAGCACTCCCAGGAGCTGGGGATGGAGGGGGTGGGAGGGAAGCAGGAGGGTGATCACCCCCAGCCCTGTAAAAGGAGAAGGGTCCTGAACAAGGAATCCCTTCCCAGCCGCGGGTGCTGCGCATGCACAGCCTGTGCAGAGAGTGGGGAAACCTGAGCTGCTCCTCCAGGGATCTCTGCTCAGCTCCACAGCTCTGCTCCTCGCTGGCATGGTGAGCATTGCTGCCACGGCTTGGCCCTTCCACAGCACCCAACCTGTGCTGCTGATCTGCCCCTGCTCTCTCCCTAGAGCACATCCTTCCCCGAGTGGCCTCCTGACAGCCTAACCCACCCCGAGGATGCTGTGCACAGCCCCAGGAGTGAGCCAAGGAGGGAGGCACAGAGCACACAGACCTGCTCAGCACACGGTGGGTGAGCTCTTTGTGGGCTTTGGGAACAGGGGTGGCCTCTGAGTCTTGACGTCTCACAGAATCCACAGCTCCTGGAATGGAGCAGGTGAGCCCTAGAAACTGGTGCACAATGACCCAGGGGTTTCACCAGGGGCTTGGGAGAGCTATGAGAGATGGAAAAACCATGTTAATCCTCTCTCCCTCTGTTAAAGGTTCTGCCAATGCATCTTTTGGGACTGTCTGCACCGTCAGGAGGCTGTTCCTGCTGCTGGGGGTCGCTGGGCTGCTGGCAGGGATGGCAGCTGGGACATGGCTCCTAGGTCAGTGCCTCTCTGGGGCAGCCCCTGCCACACTGGAGAGTGAATTTGGGGTGTCAGCAGTGCAGGTGGTGGTGGTGAGAGCTCCTTGGTCTCTGAGCTGTGGCTTGGGATGGGGGATGCAGTTGGTGTGGGCTCTGCTGGTTGCTGTGGTCCCAGAGAGGCTCATCACCTCTCCCAGTGAGCAGTGCAGGATTGTCCCCAGTTTAATGCATCCTCGGGCTCTGCCCAGGCTGTGTGAGTCCATCTCCACCCCCTTCTTTGTTTCCTGAAGTGAAACACCTGAAGGAGCCTCAGCCAGCCCAAGGCTTTCCTCCCCCACTGGAGCAGGATGCCATCCCAGGGTGCAGTGATGGAGAGGAGGAAGAGCCTGTGGTCCGTGGGGCTCCCAATAGAGGTTTGCACCTTTGCTTGCTGCACAGAGGGTGGGGAGAGGGCTCAGGGTGCAGAGCTGCCTGCCAAGCCCAGCGAGGACAGACAAGAGACATCCACTTCAACAGAAAACACCTCCTGCTGCCCCACTCCCTTTTCCCAGCTGCATTTAGCCATTGCTGTGCTTTAAGTCTTGCTGCTTCCCCAGCACTGCCTGGAGGGATCCCACAGCAAAGGCAGCTCTTGCAGGGCTCCTTGGCCTGTCACCACTCTGTGACTGGGTTTGTTCACAGCTCCTAATCTTTCAAATGGCTTTTCCTGGGGCTTTTGGATGGGTTTCTCTGGCTTTAGCTGTGTGACCCTGCACTGAGCACTGCAAGGGAAGGAACTGCAGGCTCTCTTTAATGGAATGGCTTTAGTGTCTTTCAGAATAAATGTGGCAAACTCCTTGCTGGAAGCACAGGTGGAAGGACATCCTGGCTGGCTCCTGGTGTGCCACGAGCACTGGAGTGGCTCCCTGGGCACTCTGCTCTGCAGGCAGCTCGGGCACCTCAGGTGGGCACAGCAAAGAAATCTGCTCTGGCCCTATTTGCCCTTTTCCAAGGGGGATGATCCTGGCAAAAGCAGGAGCTTGAGGGCTGCCAGGGCAGCAGAGCCAGGTCACACAGCTCCCTGGGGAATGCAGGTGGAAACTGGGGCTCAGGATGGCATGGGGAGCTGTGAGATCAGCCCCAGGAGATCCTTCCTGCCCAGAGGTTCATTCCCAGCTGCCAGAGCAGCAGAGCATTGTGCCCATGTTCCCTGATCTCCTCTCTGGGATATTTCCCGTTGCTTCTGCAGGATGACCCATCAGAAGGGAGTGAACCTGACTGAGCTCAGGCTGAATGAGGCTCAGCAGTTCCTGCAGGTGAGGCCCCAGCAGGAAGGCAGCCTGGAGGACATGTGGCAGGTCAGGTAAGGGCAGCTCTGGGGGCAGCAGAGCTTGCTGAAGCCTTTCTTCCAGGCTTGAGAACATAGAAAACTGTGCAGGTCCCTCTGGGGGCTCTGCAGTGCCCCAGAGGTTTTGTTCCACGTGTGTTCTGACCAGGGGCTCATTCTCACGCAGGAGCAGCTGCGAATCAGGTCGAGTGGTGGCTCTGAAATGCTCAGGTGAGCGATGCTCCCCTCTCCTACATCCCCCGGATCTCTGCCTGCCTCCAGCAGCATCTTTCCTCCCCTTCCACCTCCTTCCCCCACCTCCTGCTGGAGGGGCTGGAGCCCCTAACCCGTGCCCCGCAGAGTGTGGGCTGTGCCCTGGCACCGTGCGGGTGGTCGGGGGGCTGGATGTGCCCCCGGGGCGCTGGCCCTGGCAGGTCAGTGTGTACCACGGCTCCCAGCACCGCTGTGGGGGCTCCGTGCTGGCTCGGGAGTGGATCATCACAGCAGCTCACTGCGTGCACAGGTGCCTGCCCCCCGAGGAGCTACAGCCAGCGCTGCCCCAGCACTGCCTGCCCAGGCTCAGGGCTCTGTGCTCTGCTCAGTTCCAGGCGGCTCCAAACCTCC
>NW_008676369.1:106964-118442 GCF_000695815.1 Acanthisitta chloris
ACCCACAGCTCCATCAGGCAGGAGGTTGGGGTGGCAGTCAAGAAAATCATTCACCACCCACTTTATAATGACAACAGCCTCGACTACGACATCGCCCTCATGAAGCTGCGAGTGCCCCTCAACTTCTCAGGTAAGAAGATGCTCTCGTGGTGCTGTTGTGTCCTTCTCATCCCACAATGAAAAGCTGCCCCAAATCAGCCCCTTCTGACCCTGCCCCTTCAGAGCAGCTCTTGCAGGACACCCAGCCTGGCACTGGGAAGGTCAGAGCACTCTGAGCTGGGAGTCACTGGGGAGAAGGCTGTGGGAGTCCCCAGAGCTCCTGGACCAGGAGCCTTTCCCATCACTGAGCCAGGCTGAGGGTTCTGCAGGCTGGAGCTGTCCCACTGCCCTGGCACTCACCCTGTCTCCTGGGCAGATGCCATCCGTGCTGTGTGCCTGCCACCCTCCCACCAGGACCTCCTCCAGGGCACCCAGTGCTGGGTCTCTGGCTGGGGATACACCACACCTGACCAAGGTGAGCTCCTACCCTGTCCCACTGCTCACTCCTGCCTGGAGGCTTTTCCCCTGCTTCCCACTGCCCCATCCAACTGCTTCTATTCCACCTGTGATCCTCCAAATGCTCTCCTCACCTCCATCCCACCCCTGCTCCAGCAGCCTGCACCCCACATCTGGAGCTCCAGTGGCCTGGGCATACCTGATCCCATATAGGGACCTTATCTTTCCATCTCTGACTTCCCAGCTGGTGCCCATGGAGCTCCAGTGGCCTGGGCATACCTAATCCCATATAGGGACCTTATCTCTCCATCTCTGACTTCCCAGCTGGTGCCCTGGTCTCTCCTCTCATCCCCTGCACACCTTGCTCTGCCCTGCTCTCCCTCTCATCCCCTGCACACCTTGCTCTGCCCTGCTCTCCCTCTCATCCCCTGCACACCTTGCTCTGCCCTGCTCTCCCTCTCATCCCCTGCACACCTTGCTCTGCCCTGCTCTCCCTCTCATCCCCTGCACACCTTGCTCTGCCCTGCTCTCCCTCTCATCCCCTGCACACCTTGCTCTGCCCTGCTCTCCCTCTCATCCCCTGCACACCTTGCTCTGCCCTGCTCTCCCTCTCATCCCCTGCACACCTTGCTCTGCCCTGCTCTCCCTCTCATCCCCTGCACACCTTGCTCTGCCCTGCTCTCCCCTCTCTCCCCCCAGCGCAGGTGACAGTGACGCTGAAGGAAGCTCTGGTGCCTCTGATCGGCAGCAGGAGGTGTAACAGCTCGTGCATGTATGCAGGAGAGATCACTGCCAGGATGCTCTGTGCTGGCTACCTGCAGGGCCAGGTGGATGCCTGCCAGGTACCAGGGGGGCAAGGTGCGAGGTGCTGGGGGTGTGCAGGGACTCGCCTTCAGCTTCTTGTGTGGCTGAGGGAGAAACCAAACTCAGGAGATCCTGGGTGAGGCGCTGGCACAGGTTGCTCAGAGCAGCTGTGGCTGCTCCATCCCAGGTTGGATGGGGCTTGGAGCAGCCTGGGCTGGTGGGAGGTGTCCCTGCCCTTGGCAAGGGGTGGGACTGGCTGATCTCTAAGGTTCTAATCCAAGCCAGTCTGTGATCTGTGAGTCTATGACCTGCCTGAACTCCCTCCCTGCTGCCTGTGGGGCAGAGCTGCTCCCTGAGCCCTGGCTCTGCCTCCCAGGGGGACAGTGGAGGTCCCCTGGTCTGCCAGGATGAGTCCACGTGGCGCTTGGTGGGGATTGTGAGCTGGGGCCAGGGCTGTGCTGAGCCCAACCACCCTGGGGTCTACACCAACGTGGCTCAGCTGCTGCCCTGGATCTACCAGGTCACTGAGGTAAGCCAAAGTGCATGTCCAGCCTGACCTTCCTTAGACAAATCCCAATCCAGCACCCTATGGAGCTGTTCCCATCACTGCCCTTGTCCCCTGAGCCCCTGGGACAATGGTACTGATTCTTTTTTTGTTTTCCTATTCATCTATTTTATTAGAACTACTAGGAATCAGGCAAGGAGATACTTCAGAGAGCAACACTTTGCCTCTTCCAGGTAGTAAGTGGAGAATGGTCCAGGACTGATTCATCCTGTGTCACTGTAACCTGACCAGAACCCCCAGATAACATCAGAAAACGTGTTCAGTATAAATAGTTTATTAAAGAAAATAGCAAATTACATTTCTGTGAATAATCAACATGGGAGAAGTGGGTTTTGGGTTGCTGTGTGTGAAGGGACAAGAGATCCCACGAGCTCAAATGTTCTGGGAACACTCTCAGCCTGTAGACAAATCACTTGAGGGAAGAGAAGAAGCAGTTTTAAAGTGTCAGTTGCATTTTGCTTCAGCTCTCCCTTCCTTGCTGCACTCCCAGGGGCTGACTCGGTCTAACTGCCCATGGGACTGGACTTGCCCCTCCTCACACCAAATCCAGGACAGAAGGTTCTGCAAGGACTTGAGTGACACCTGAAGCCTCAGACCCTGCACAAATGCTTGGAAATGGGAACACGAGTGGCACAGAAGTGCAAGTGAAAAGGATACACCAGGAGAGAACAGATTAAAACATCAACCTCTGGGACTGAACCTTCTGTCAGCACCACTTGGCAGGAAGAACTTTGCTCTATGTGTGAATGGTCTGTGAGGTTTCCAATTAAAAGAGATGCACATTTCCTCAGGTCCCAAGTGTAGCCTCTTTTGTGACCCAACAGACATTGCCAGGAGTGCACATTTCATTCCCTTTTCGTATCCATTTCCTTTTCTCTCACTGCTCTTAAAGGACACAAAATCTAACACCAGAAGGACACCAGAGCTACCTGGCACAGCCAACACAAACATAAAGGAGCTGAACTGGTTTCTGCAGTTGGGAAAGTGAGATGGAAAAATTCTAAATCAATGTTAAGGTATTTTCCAGGAGAAACAGAATTTTTGCTACTTGTGCAAAACCTCCTTACTTGCTCAACAGCTCACTCAGCACAGGATCTCCCTTCCCCACAGTCCCTCTAAACTGTCAGGCTCTTTGAGGCCTGTTCCTCAGGGAAACCTGAGTGGGAAGGAGCAAAGTTTGGCACTTGAGCGTTCCTGCAAGGGCATCCAAAGCTCCCAGAGCCTGTGGGGTTCATGTGTGGTTGGCAGGGCCAAAAGAGGTAAGACAGAGGGGCCACAGGCCCTGATGGAGAACTGCATAGATGAGGTTCACTACTGAGAACTAATCCCTCTCCAGGCCCCTGGGCCTGTTTGAGCTGAGGTTGCACAGCTCCTCACCTGGAGGAGTGTGGCAGCACTGCCTGTGCTCACAGACATGCTGGATCCAAGGCTTGATTTCCCCGTGCTGAGCTGCACAGGAGGACGAAATCCTAGAGAATGGGACTTAGCAAACATCACCAAAAGCTTCTCTTCTTCCCCAGGACCACAGAGCCACCAGCTCAGGAGGAGAATCTGGTTTGGGCAGAGCTGCCCTGGGGAGCATGGCAGGAGGTGGAATTTTCAAGCCCAAGTTCATCTGCCTGTTAGTGTCTGTGTGTTCCCACCTGGGATTGTCTGATCCCAGACTCCCAGGCATCCTCAGCCCCACAGAGCTGGGAAACAATCCTTCTCCCCCAGCCAAGCCTCCAGGCAGCACCTACCCAATTCTAATGCTTTTTATAGCTGTACAAATAAGAGAGGTCAAATCAGAAAGTGTTTGGAAGTCTGAGTTGGCTCTTGCTTTGTCACAAGGTGCAGAGTGGTGTAAACATGGAGTTATTTGATCTTGGCCAGTGCTGCTGCTCTCCTCTCTGTGTTCTGGAACAGGGCTCGGATCAGGCTCCTCACTTCAGCTGCTGAGAACTCAGCTGCCAGGGGCCCCTTCCCATCTGCCCACCTGCAGGGAGAGAGAGAGAGAGAGCTGTGCTCACCCACACTGCCCACATGGCACAAACAAGGCCCCAAGGACCTGTCACAGTGCTCACCCCTCCAGGCAGGTGCGTGCCCCTGAGTGAGGCCCTGCTGGTGTCACACACTTCCCAGCTCCCTGCTGCTGGAGCCAAGTGGAAATGGAGAAAGGAGAACACCTACTGATCTACTATTTCTTGCAGGTTTGCTTGCAAGATGATCATCAGCTCCTTGAACATCATCCACTTCTGCACATAGATTGGAACCTCCTCTTGGTATTTCTTATTTTGGTCTTCTTCAAGGAGGGGAGTGAAGACTTGGGGTCCTTCCTCCACCATGATCCTGCAGAGTGAGTACAGCCTGTCTGCATCTTCTGCAGAGATGTCCTGGAACCAAACAAACATCACCAGGGTGAGTGAACAGCTGTGAGATTTGGGTCTGTAGTGCCAAGGGAAGGGAACAATTAGCACTGGGAACATCTCTGTGAAAGTGTTCCCCTGAAACCTGATCTTGGGATGACCACCTGGAGGTCACCAATGCCACCCATGCCTGGCAGGCCCACCCCAGCAGGTACCTCCAGGGCAGCAATCCTGGTGACAATCTCTGTCAGGGCTGTGTTCAGTAAGGTCCCCATGGCCTTGCAGTACACGTTCACTGGAAGGACATCCTGCCACACCTTGCCCAGTCTCTTCAGCTGATGCAACACCTGCAAGGTAAGAGCTGTGTGTCACCTGCATGTTATCAAACAGAACACTGGGAAAGGCACCGGGTGCTAAGGTAAGTACATGTGGCCCCAAATCAGGCTGAAAGAAGCAAAAGGCAGTAAAATAGACAGTAAAAGACACAGCCCAGGGCACAAAAGAACCCAACCTCAACATCATGTCAGAAAAGAGTTGCTTTAACAGTTCACTCTGGTGAAACTGTGCAGAGCTCTCAGGGCTGAGAGCACACACTGCACCTTCCCCAGGACACCCACACAGACAAAGGGATGTTTGGTTTTGGTGCCTTCCTTACCTGCCTTATGGCTTTGTTTGCTGCCTGGAAATTCTCCTCATCATCCATGTTAGAGAAATTCCTGGCACTGGAGAGTCTCTCCAGGATTTCTCCCTTCTGCACTCGCATCTGGGCCAGGAAACACTCCATCCCTTCAGGAGAACAGAGAAGCAATGAAGTCATTACTAAATTTGCTGTGCCTGTTTAAGACTGTGAGTGCTAAATAATGAACTTGCTACATGTTATTTTTAAAGGAATTTCCAGTCTCTAATTAGTGTCCCAGAGCAAATTTAACCAGGCCAATTACTTAGTAAGCTCCTGTACAGCTTGTGTGGCTCCAGCACTGCTGAAAAAAGATCTGAGCAGAACTGACTGTGGATGACTCTTGGTAGCTCAGACTTAGCTCAGAATTTGCTTCCATAGAATAAGCTAAAGAAATCATCATAGGACTGAGCAGCAGATCTCAAAACAGCTGAATGCAGCATCTTGGTGGATAATGAACTGCTTTTGGAGCTATGCTGTGTGTCAAAGAGCCAATGCTTGAGAAAATGTCCAAAGGATAACCACTCACTGCTCGAGGCAGCAGCTACACCGACATCAAACCCCTCAGCTACAGCTGCCAGGAGTCATTTCCATGCCACCCCTTAAGAGCTGAGGCCTGAGGGGTCTTACCCAGCCTCCTGAAGCCAGGCACCATGTCCACGAAGGTGGCTGTGCCGTTGCACACGATGTGGGTCATGCGGTAGTGGAACTGGTGGCCCAGGGTGAGCAGGTGGTGAGCGATGTACATGCAGTTGTTGTGGTGAATTGCTGCCAGCTGGGGGAACTTCTGCAGGCTCTCCCTGCCCAGGGAGAGAGCAGGAACAAAGGTGTTTATTTAGACCTTGCTCTGTTAAAAAAACACCTCAGAGAAACTCATGGTTTGTGTGAGATGCTGTAAGTAACCAGCTGTGGGCAGTGCCTAGTACAGACATCAGCTGGAATAAGATCATTTCACCTCTCACATCCCTCCAGAAAAGGAGTCTGAAATGGCACTGAGTCATCTGAACCTCGTGTTGTACACAGTGTTTCTAGCAATGCACTTTCAAACAGGACTACACTTTGTTATAGCCAAGTTATGGTGAGGTAAAGCTTTTTCAGGCACACCCCAGTGTTCTCTGACAGAATTCTGTGCTCTCTCTTGCAGGAAAAACATCATGAAAACTATGCATCAGACTCGGTGTCAAAGTTAGATGGATGGAAACAAACACCACTATGTAAGAGCTTCAACCACCCCCCTGATCACAAGACTGACAGCTCAGAAACTCTCAAGCACTCTGAGCAGACTGAGAGTAGTAGATTTTGCTGCTGGAGGAAGCTGTTCCAATAGCATTATTCCCTCTCCAAACAGGCCCCAGGACACACACAGAGACAAACTCACTTGTGGTATGTTGGCACCACATCATAGAAGAGCTGGAAGATGTTCCTGACGGAGTAGAAGAGCTGTACACAGCTGCAAGGCAAACAAGGTTTGTGTTAGCTTCTCCCTGGAATCAATGTCCTGTTCACAGGTGACCCTCAGCCTTCCCCAAACAAGGTTTTATTAGCAGTGAGGCACTGGCACAAAGAGTGGATTGTCAGGAGCAATGACAGGGATGTCAACACTCTGGAAAACTCACAAAGGCTGAGGGGACCTTGGAGGTTCAGTGTGGAAAAGCTTCAGTTCACCTGGCAGAGGGAGAGCTCTGAGAGCTCAGGAACAAAGGGCACAGTGTCCCTTCCCCACCAGGTGTACACAAGCACTCAGCCCCCTCTGTGCCACTGCAGGGCAATTACCTGGGCAACCCTCCTGCTCCAGGGCTGTGGGCCCTGCTGTTTGAACTAGACTTTATGCAGGTCCTCAAAACATTTGTTTGTTGCCAGCTGCAAAGCTGCAGCTCTCTGCTTTCACCAGCAGCAGGAACTCTGCCCACAGAGGGTGCCAGCACTTACCATCTGGGGTGGGAGAGAGGTGGGTTTGGTTCTTCTAAAAGCTGAGAGCTAAGCTGGGTAAAGCAGTGAACACCTCAGCAGGATTTCTGCCACGGACTGTGCTGTGCACAGGGAGGTGCTCACTGTGGCCACACTGCTTTAACAGCTACACCCAAGCCAGAGTAGCTGAATGTTCCCTGAAACCTAAGTCCAAAATGCTGTTTAACCCTCTGCAGGGAGCAGAGTGTGCAGCTGTACCAGTCTCCTGCACAACCCCAGGGGTTCATCCTCCAGCCAAAACAGAATCACTTCAGTGACTGATTCTAAGTATATTCCACTCTTTTAAAGTTTGAATCCATCACCAGCTGCTTGGTGCTGCTCGAGGCAATAGGTGAGTGACTGAAAAGTAATTCCTACCACTGGTCCATGCTGGCTGTGGCCTCTGACAGTGTCTGGTAAGCCAGTTCCATCAGCTGCTCCACGGATGAGCTGATACGACAGGTTGGCAGGGAGAAGGTGTGCTGGCTCAGTCTGCCCTCACTCCCCAGGTTCACTGTGCCACTGTGCAGCAGGTTGGGAGGTTTTTGCACCGTTAAGTGATCTCCTGCCTTGGGATCAGGGAGCTTTGGTAGGGTGACACAGGAGTCAGGTGTGATCTAGGGGAAAACAAGAGACACAATATAGTTCAGAGGCCATGGAAAGGAGATTGTGTAAGGCTACAAAGCATTGAGTGACAGACAGTTAAGACTCCAGATAAACACAAGCACTATTAGAAAAGTTTAGACCTTGTTTGCAAGATCCCCAAAGAATCAAGAGGATTCAGTGCAGACAAAGAAAAGGACTTGACTCTTCTAGGCAATCCTTCCCCAGCAGCTCTTTCTCCAGACAGAAAAGCTGTGCACTGCACCACCAGTCACCTTTACAGTGTTGTGGATTTCTGAGGTCATCAAGTTTCTGGCTGCCACAACCACATCCTGACACTTCTTGTTAGCAAAGTGGGAGTTGACGTTCCGAGCGTATTTCAGCAAGTCGGTGCTGTCTCCCTTCAAGAACTGCATCTTCTTCAGGGCCTTTTCAAACTCCTCTGTGGATTTAATCACCTGAGAAGAGCAGACATGTATTCTACATTACTGCAGCCTCCTAAAATCCAAGAACCAAATTAATCCTGGGCACAAACTTCCACTCAGTTGAGAGCAAGGGATGGAACTCGGCGTCGGAGGGCACTAACCAAACGTCCTCAGACTGCACTGCCTGGGGCTCTCTGCCCAAATTGCCCATCTGGAATGGCCTGAAAGACTTTTTGAGACCCACCTCTATATACTGCTCCAGTTTGCTGCTGTTGGTTGGGATGGAGTTGACCAGGCAGTTCTGAATGAGGCAGTCTGACAGCTCCGCCCAGATGAGATCCCCCAGCAGCTCTGCCAGTGTGACTCTGCCATCCCTCCTGCCCTCCTCGGGCTGCTCCAGAGGCACATCTGCAGCCAAGACAACAAAAAAGGACTTTAAGACACCTGTTTCCTGGCCCAGACCCTTCACCAGTTCAGGAGTCTCTCCTCCTTCATTTTCCTTACACACAGGACTGATTATCAGCAGACATTCTGGCGACTTCTGCTCCAATTACACAAAAAATATTAATCCCAAATGAGAGAAACCACCTACTTGGAAGATATTTGTGGAGAAGTTCAAAAACAAGCCTGATCTTGTCAAAAACCTTCACAGGAGAGGACTGATCCAAGGTAGGCTTCTCAGATTTAAATTTCAGGATGAAAACGTCTGGCTGCTCCTCGGTGAGTGGCTGCAGAGATGGGTATGAAATCAGAGGCTTGAGGATGTACTTCAGCAACAACTGGCCTGAGGGAAGGAAAAAACAGATGTTTTCCAGCAGCACAAGGCAGGCAGGTTGCTCCAGTGAGGTCCAACCTGACTGTTTTGGATGTAGAGACTCTGCATGAACTAGAAGAACACTCTTGAGCAGCTGCATCAGGAACAGCCGATGAGGTAAAACTCTTTAAGCATCAAACTACGAAACCACATAGCCACAAACTAAAAGTATGCTGAATTGTCAGGAAAGGATGAAGAATTCCAGGTAAATATAGGACAAGTAATTTCCTATTACTAAGAACAGCTTCAGTGGGAAACACACACCAGAAGAGAAAAGTTTTCTCCGCTGTCCTGCTGGAGTGACCTGGACCCCAATATCCATCCTACCCCCAGTGTGAACTCCTGCCCACCCAGGCTGCTGGAGCTGAGGTGATGTGGGGTGTCTTACCAAAGCTTCTGAGCTTGGAGTGCAGCTCTCCCAGCACAGCAAAGGCCTGCAGCAGGGCAGAGACAGCGGGGCCTGCAGCCTCCTCCTCCGGCGGCAGCACCGTGTGCAGGTGCAGCTCTGAGTGCAGCACAGCCTCCAGGCTGCTGCTCTCTGCAAAGAGAACCACCTCATCACAGCCTGCACGAGGAGCTGCTGCACTCCTCAGGTGGCAGCAAAGCAAGACTCTCCCATCTCCCTCCCCCCCCAGATAAAATGCTCATTAAACCACCTCAGTCCAACAGTTTTACTGTAGCTCCCACCGGTGCCTGAAAACAGAACTTTCAAGCAGTGGAACAAACTGTGAGCACCTTTGGAAGGAGGAAGCTTCCACACAATCAGCTTCTGCCACTCTTCCCCCAGATGGTAGAGTATGTTCTGTGTCTGCACTGTGAGCTCTGTGCCCAGTGCCTTCAGAATCTTCAGCTCGAAGCCCTTGCGCGATTCCAGCACCTTCAGGCTGCTCCGTGCCTGGGACAGAGACAACACACACGGGGTGAGAGGGGTCCCTGCTAATGGAAACCACCCTGGGGGTTTATTCCGAGCACTGAACAACATTGCCATGTGCTGAAGAGGTCATTCCTACCTTTTCCAGCTGCTGAGCTGCTACAACATACTTCTTTTCCAGCAGGGCAGTGTTGTATTCCTTAATAGCTGTATCAAACTGCAACAAACACATTCAGCCCTCATCATACTACAGTTTTTAAGCAACAGCTCAAGACAGGGGAGTGAGTTGTTCAGAAAAGAAGCACAGAATAGTGTCTCAGACTGAAGAACAGAGGGGATGATGACCTGAAGCTGCCCCCAGGTCCCTTCCTCACCTCCTGCAGCTTCTTCAGGACACTGAGCACCAGAGTGTCTCGCTCCAGCTGCTGCTTCAACTCAGTAAACTCAGCAACAGCAACATTCAGATCTCGCTGGACCTGAAACAACAACACTTTCAGTCCACTGACAGCAACTGTTATCAGGTACATTTCCTCTTAGACATGAGGTTAGAAGTGTTTCTGTTAGTTGAACAATTTGGTGATGGGTTTTACTCCTTATAAAAGCATTAGGAACTGGTGTTTTCTTTTAACAGATTAGACTTACAGAATGGTTACGGCTGGCAGGGACCTTAAAGATCCTCCACTTCCTAATGATTACAGGTTTTTAAAGACAGTGAAAGGAAATTTAGTCTTAAAAGAGTCAGAAGGATTTCAGAGTTCCTTTAGCACAGACATGTCAAAGACAAGAATGGTTGAACTGCGCCAGAAATTAACTCTCAATAATCTGCAGATGTTGGGAAATCAGAGGCAAAACCCAGAGTGTGGCTGTGCACTCCAACCTGCAGGAGCTGCTCACATTCCCCTTACAATTTCAGAGGCTGTGCACAGGTATAGTTTGGGTCCTGTTGTGCCTGAGCCCATGTGGGACCAGCACTCAGAGGGTCAGTGTCTGTGTCACACCCTCTGACACACTGACAGGGCTGGTTCTTCTCTCTGAAGGACACTGACATACTTTCCCACTCACAACAGAGAGACAATCCCTTAATGACAGCTCTTACTCCCTGCTGCCACACACACCTGTGCCTTAATGACAGCTCTTTGCTTACTCCCTGCTGCCACACACACCTGTGCTGCATGGGGCACATCCAGGCATTCCTTGGAGGTGATATCACCCAGAGTTCTTAGATCACAGCATCACACCATATCCTGAGCTGGGAGGGATCATCGTTCCCACTCTTGTCCCTGCACAGGACACCCCAAATTCCAACCATGTGCCTGAGAGCATTGTCCAAACACTCCTGGAGCTCTGGCAGGCTGGGACCTCCTCCCTCAGTCCCCTCACAACACACCAGGATGGGGTGAGGGACACAGATTTGGGATGGAACAGAGTGGAATCTCCCACTGCCCCCAGGCCTCACCTCATTCTCGATCCCAGCCTTGAGCAGGTCGATGTTGGTGCTCAGCCTCTCCACCTGCAACACCAGGTCCTCTGCACTCTGCATGCTGGGCAGGAACTCACTGTACTTCTTGTTGATCATGGTGCACACTTCTCCCTGAGGACAGAGGACACAGGGACACCATCACCTGGAGCAGTGGTAAGAGACTCCTCCAGGGCTGGTGACCCAGGGCTGAGCACCCCGATATGAACCAGGGCTGGGGACCTTGATCTGAACCAGTGGTGGAGGATCCCAGTCTGACCCAGGGCTGTGCATCCCAACATGAATCAGGGCTGGGGCACCCTCGTTCAAACCAGAGCTGGTCTGATCCAGGGCTGGGCACCTCTAACTGACTCAGGGCTCAGCATCTTTGTCCAAACCAGGGCTGGGCACCCCGATCTGATCCAGGACTGTGCCCCCGGATCCAAACCAGGGCTGAGCACCCCGACCTGACTCAGG
>NW_008676370.1:0-3717 GCF_000695815.1 Acanthisitta chloris
GGCTCGTCTCGTTCTATTCCATCTCATCTCGTCCCGTCTGCTTCCTCCCTGTCCCATCCCTTGTCGTCCCATCCTCTTCCCTCCCGTCCCGTTCCATCCTCTCCCGCCTCGTCCCATCCCGTTCCATCCCATCTCGACCCGTTCTGTTCCATCCCACTTCGTCCCGTCTTCTCCCGTTCCATCCTCTCCCGTCTCGTCCCGCCCCGTCCCATCCCTCCCGTCCCGCGGCTGTCCCGCGGGCCGTGTCCCCCCCTGTCTCCAGGTAACATTCCTCGGGAAGCGCCGTCCTAGGAAAGTCGGGAGGGAGTGGCGCTGGTGCCGCGAGGACCGAGCACAGCCTCCATCTCCATCCTTGTTAGTGCTTCTCGGGCCGGTGTGTCCTCCTAACGAGCTGTTTGTTTTCTTCCCTCTTCAGGCTCACACAGATTTGTGCTAAAATCCTGCTAAGCAAGATGGAAAACAGGTTTGCTACCCCAGCACCTCCAGGCAGGGGGAGAGCAGCCTGTAGGAGAAGATCCTCGACCTGTGGTAGGGATGGAGAGGGACAAGCCTTGGGGGTTGTGGTCAGGGCACATCAGCAATCCTGTCAGTGCAAAAGGAATTCTGGTTCACGTGAAACAAGGGGGGACGTAGGTAGAATCTCTAGCCCCAAAGGCATGGAGGTGGAACCGGAATTTAAAGTCTGGAGTTTAAAAAACAGCCAGGCTAACCTAGAAGGGAGAACTGGCAGCAGACACTGGAAACCAGAGGGTTTTAAAACAAGCATATGAAAATATGCAAGACCTTAGCAATAACAGGGACAAAAATGTGTGCTAGACTCCAAAACTCCTGTGGGGTTTGCTGAAAAAGGTGGTTTTTCCCAGATAATAACAAAGAACCTCCTCGAGCTTTCTGCATCAGGTCTGTGTAGCTTTGGCCTAACAGAAGCAGAGCAAAAATCACTCTGTGTGTGTGTTAGATTCAAGACAACAAACTGTGTTTATGTTGGAGTAGGAGCTGGATCCACTAGAGAAAATGGCATCAGCCCTTGGAATATGTGTGTAACTCTTAACAGTTCTTGTGCCAGAGAGTTCAGGGGAGGAATTGTTCACCTCCCTTTAAAGAGTGTGATAGTAACTGTTGGAGCATGGGGTAACATCTTGATACAATGATCAAAGCACGGTGGAATTAACTGGTGATTCTCTCATCACTTCGGCCTGTGAAGTGTAGAATTCCCAGTGCTGCACTTTAGCCATTCCACTGCAATCAGTACAGTTTTACACCTGGAATACTAATGGTGCTGTAAAAACACCTCAGAGAGTAAACGGCTCAGTGGTTCTGCACCTCCTTTCCTCTTCAAAAGGTTGTATGGACAGCATTTTTTAACATTTTTAGCCACTTTCCTGCTGGTTTTTTTCCTAACAGCATCTAGTTCCTTAATGATTAATCTACAAACTGTGTCAAACCTGCAAGTTTTGGGACCCACATTTAAGTCATCTGTGTCTCCTTACGTCAGTATTGCATAATGTGTTGACTGTCCCCTCTTTATGTAATGTATGTTTGGAGTTTGGTTTAAAGTGTACAAATATTTTGCTTCCACTGGTTATTCCATGTTTGTCTCTCCATTGCCCTCTGGAGTTCCAAACCTGTAAGACACCGGGTTTTGTGCCTGGATCCAGCACAGTGTCACGTATTTCTCCCTCAAAACCAGCCTCTGAAACACCTCAGGATGTTCTCTTTGCCAGGTAAGTTGTTTAGAGGGTTAAAAAAACACTTTGGGGGTTTCTGCTCCCTCTTGGTCCAGACATGGAAGTGATTTGTGCTGTTCAAGTCCATCAACACCATAAATGAACTTTTATAAGATACTTAGTAACACATTAACTTTTACAGTGTAAAACCGTTGTGGTTTTTAAACTCATTTCAGGTCTCAGCATATCTCATTCCCTCAGGCAAAGGGGTGTAAGGAATAGCTCCATGAGCTTTTCAGCAATGCCTGGTTTAGGGAAGGAAAAAACCAGGGGGGATAAAGGTGTGGAAGTAATTCAGTGGTGTTTGCAGCAATGCCTGATATTAGGGAAGGAAAAGAGCAAAGAGGGGGTAAGGTTGCAGGAATAGTTCAGAGATCTTTTCAGCAATGCCTGATTCTAGGAAAGGAAGAAGCAAAGAAGGGAATAAAGTTGTGGAAATAGTTCCGTGATGTTTTCAGCAATGCCTGTTTTTAGGGAAGGAAAACTGAGAGGGGTAAAGCATAAGTTGATACAAGTTTATAATTTAACCAGCTTGCAGTGGGATTGTGTGTTTCACAACTTTCTGTTTGCATCCCAATGCCAACTGCACACTTGAGGCACCTCAGGGGCCTCTTGGCACCCTCCAGCTCCAACCCTGCAGTCCAGCTGGGTGCTGCTCCCCTCAGAGGCATCAGTGAGCATGGGAACGGGCATCTGCCGTGCCAGCTCTGGAAACACAAGTGCCAAACCCTGATTAAGCCCAGCTGGATGTGTTCGTGGGGCTGTAAAATTCCACCTCCCTGCAGCAGAAGCCTGGCAGGCTCGGCGTGGTCACGGTGTGGTGATGGCACTGTCGCAAGCGGTGTGGCTCTGCTAGCTTACCTGGCTGCCTGCCACTTAGCTCCAAGTGGATTTAAGGGGGAGAGAGAGGTGCCGTGCCATTCACTGGCTGCTTCATGACATTCAATACTTCAGTAGCATGCGCCAAATGCTGCTGTCTAGCTCCAAGTGGATTTAAGGGGGAGAGAGAGGTGCCCTCTTGTCTTGTGGAGAGGTTAGTTACTCCATTAAATCCAGCGTGGGTGGAATTGGCCAGAAGAAGCTGCTGCTAAAACCACTGTGGGCTGTGCTGCAGCAACCACCATCATCATTAAGATAAACATTCAATACTTCAGTAGCATGCGCCAAATGCTGCTGTCTAGCTCCAAGTGGATTTAAGGGGGAGAGAGAGGTGCCCTCTTGTCTTGTGGAGAGGTTAGTTACTCCATTAAATCCAGCGTGGGTGGAATTGGCCAGAAGAAGCTGCTGCTAAAACCACTGTGGGCTGTGCTGCAGCAACCACCATCATCATTAAGATAACACTAATTACCTGTATAATTTTCTGGAGGAAACCTCAGCTGCAAAGCTACTGATAAATGCTCCTGAGCCTCTCATCCATTGGGCTGATGTGAGTTTTTGGGACATGTAAGGAATGAGGAGACGGAGGAGTCGGCAGTGCTGCGGAGGGGCTGCAATGACTGACAGGCTGCCCTGGCTCAGTTATCACAGTGCTGATGCTGTCTCTTGTAAAGGTACAGTACTGTGATAACTGAAGGATGGCAGCCATCTGAGCTTCACTGGGCCCTGGGGACCCACAGACCGACCAGGCACAGCCCAGCATCCTGCTCAAGTGGAGTGTGCTCATTTGATGTGTATCTCTTGGTGTAAACTTGAAAGGTTAATTTTTGATCTGAATAAAATATTGTACAGTTTGCCTGTTTATTGACTGGTTTGTCTTGGGGGAGCTTTCAGAGATGGAAGATCTGCAAAAATGGTTCTGCAAGGAGTGTCCTGTGCAGTGTGTGGTGGATGTTAAAGTGCAAACAGGTGGCTCAGGGGGTGATACTTGGTACCAGAATGAATGAGTCTCTAATAATAATATCATAGTATGTTAGTGGGTTGGAATGGACCCTAGAGATCATCCAGTCCCACCTCCCTGCCCTGGGCAGGGACACCTCCCAGCAGACCCGGC
>NW_008676370.1:3878-17071 GCF_000695815.1 Acanthisitta chloris
TGTCCTGTCAATTCCTAACACGGAGTACCTCTGCAGCTTCCCTGGAGCCCCTTCAGATCCTGGAAGGTGCTATGAGGTCTGCACACAACCTTCTTCAGAAACACAGAAAAATAAAGCCCATTTTAGGTACTTTTTAATGCTTGTTAAAGATACCACAGTCTTGACTGGCTAGTTTAAATCATATATCTCTGCGGAAATCGTGGAATTTCAATTCCTAACACGGAGTACCTCTGCAGCTTCCCTGGAGCCCCTTCAGATCCTGGAAGGTGCTATGAGGTCTGCACACAACCTTCTTCAGAAACACAGAAAAATAAAGCCCATTTTAGGTACTTTTTAATGCTTGTTAAAGATACCACAGTCTTGACTGGCTAGTTTAAATCATATATCTCTGCGGAAATCGTGGAATTTCAAGGGCTTGGAATGGACCTTAAAGATCTAGTCCCAACCCCCTGCCCTGGGCAGGGACACCTCCCACTACAGCAGGTTGGGTGGTGCCGCACAGGTTATCTCACAGCCAATGAGTTACTGGTGGATCTGGGACAGTCCTTTACAGGGTTTCCTCGGGGCTTCTTTACCCCGGGAATGGGAGACTTCGAGTTTCCCGTGCATTTCTGTTGCCTCCCTGGCAAGGAGGAGGTTTTGGGGGAACCTGTGGTGATGTTCGTGCCGCGCGTTTCCCTGTGCAGTGCTGGGACATGACGGCAGAGGGGCCCCGCGGGCCGGGCTGGGGCGGCAGGGAGAAATCCCGAGGTTTTGGCATAAAATAACCAAAAGACCTGTTAGTGCACAGGAATTCCCACATTCCCACCCCTTCCCCAGGATCTGATGGCCCTCAGGCTGCCGAGGCTGCTGCAGCAATTTCCAGAGTCCGCTACGTATTCTCTGTCCTAACGTTTCGCATGGTCATTGACCTAGTGGTGTTTAGAAAACTCTTCCTCCGGGACTGGATGATTCACCACCATCCAGGGCTTTGCCCTGTGCTTCCCTGCGCAGCTCCAGCTGCTGCTGCGGGAAGAGGACAGGGATTAGCTGCAAGATGGCAATTAGCTGGTTTGTTATTCCTCTGCTCTTGACTGGAGGGCGCTGCTGACAGTGCCTGTGGGCCCTGATGGGGTCAGGACTCTGCAGCTGTGATGGAATATTTTGCCAGTGTGCGTCATTTAGACAGGGGAGATTATTACTGGTGTTACAACAGAGGCTCAAGTCTGTCCCTGAAGGAGGGCTCTGTCGTACTAGAAACTGCAGATAATAAAAAACACATCCTGCTAACAAGAGTTTAAGTTATAGATTAAAATCTGAGCAGTCAACCCTCAGTTTCCTCTTTCTGAAGGCTGTAGGCAACCCCTTGACCAGGGCAGGGATGTGTTCATCCTGAAAAGAAAAGCTGGTCATCTCTCCATCTGTCTGTACCACAGCAGCACACCTGCACTCCTCCGTGTGCTGTGCCACACTATCATTATGGTTACAGGATGGACAGGAGAGGAGAGGAGCTGTGGGATCTTTGGGATGGAAGTGTTTGTAAGCTCACAGGCCGCCCAGGACTGGGTTTCATTTCATAGTTTCATAGTATGTTAAGGGGTTGGAATGGACTTTAGAGATCATCCAGCCCTAACCCCCTGCCCTGGGCAGGGACACCTCCCACCACACCAAGTTGCTCAAGGCTTCATCCAGCCTGGCTTTGAACACTGCCAGGGCTGGGGCAGCCACAGCCTCCCTGGGCAACCTGTGCCAGTGTCTCATCACCCTCACAGGGAAAACTTCTGCCTGATATCTAATCTCAATTTCCCTCTTTCAGTTTCTCCCCATTACTCCTTGTCCTGTCACTGCAGTTCCTAACCAAGAGTCCCTCTGCAGCTTCCCTGGAGTCCCTTCAGCTCCGGCAGGTTGCTGTGAGGTCTCCACACAACCTTCTCCAGGCTGAACAGCCTCAATTTCCTCAGCCCGTGCTCATTGGGGAGTTGCTCCAATCCTCTTACCAGCTTCGTGGCCTCCTCCAGCCTTGCTCTAACCATTCCATGTCCTTCTCATGTTGAGGACACCAGAACTGTGTGCAGTACTCCATGTGGTTTCTGCTGTTGGCTTTGGATCCAGCAGGTGCTCGGAGAATGTGCATCCCTTTTCCTGGGAGAAAGGCAGGTGACAGTGGAATTTGGAGCTGGAAGTAGTGTGGCATCCAGTCCAGTCCTCATGGTGCTGCCCCAGCTTGGGTGATCACTGGTGAATATAGTCAAGGTGCTGACTCATACTAGAACAAAAAGTTCTTTTCCTTCCCATGGGAAGCAAGATAACTGCTCAGAGGCAGATACAAGGTTTGCTGTGGACCAGTTCCAAGCAATTATATTGCTCACCTGCCAAGCCATGGGTCAGATTTGAGGCTGATGACCAGGGTGTCTTGTTAGTGGGACATGCAGGATGGCTGCTCACTGTGTGCTGAGCACACGCCTGGTGCTGCTGAAAGACAGCAGAGACTGCTCGAGTGACATGTGCCCCTGGCTGCACATTGTGCCTCTCATTTCCTGCCACAACAAGCACAGCTCAAGCTCTGGCATGGGACAGGAACTGAAACAGTGGCTGTGCCTGAAAACAACACCTCTCCAATCAGATTTACTGGGACTGTTATCTCTCTCTCCAGCTCAGTGGACATCAAGTCATCTCTTTTTGCTGTAGCTTCCTATTGATAGCAGAATGGCACAGACTCATGGGTTGGCTATGGCTAAATATTGCTGCATACAAACAATGCGACTATCAAAGTCTTTTTTGGCACTTCCTCCCACAAACGTGTTAAAACAAGATGTAAACAGCAATACAAGCTCAAAACTAAGGTCCCTGAGGACCATCCGTTTTCTGATAAAGCTCTCTGTAACTTATGGGATTGATCCCAAGGCAAGGCAGCTTCCTTGTGACACATCTCATCTGTCACTCCAGATGGGTTTGTTCTAACCCAGTGGTTCTCAGGCTTTTGCATCAGGAAAGTCCCTTTTCCCATCTGGATGCCGTCGCCTTCCCACCCACATTTCGCATGAGAAGAACAGCACTTCTGCTCCTGTGACTTCTCCTCGGGGCTGCAGACAGGAATGGCTGTTCTGCTTCTGGCTCCCAGCCACAAATCAGCCTTTTAAGGGTTGGAGTTGCTGCTCAGAGCAGGCTGGGCAGCTGCTATCAGCTTCTGACAACAGAGGGATGAAAGATTTCCATTATCTGCTAGCACTCAGCCTTGAAACCAGGTAGAGTTGTTGCCTTTCCCCAGAATGTACCTTCTGTTACTGTTCAGCATGATGCATCAGTACCAAAAAGCCTCATTTTAGTTGTGCTAAAATAAAATTAATCCTTCTCAACAGAGCTTCAAGCACTCAGTTGTCATTTCAAAGCCCAGTATGAATATAAACCAGAATATTTTAATTGCTGTTCATTTAAATTGGCTCCAGCTTAGTGCAAATACTTGAACTTGAATTTTAGCCCAGGCTGTCTTGATTAAACATCTTTACAAACTGCACACAATATTCAAGGTGGTCTGGCCTCAACTAGAATATTGTGTACAGTTTTGGGCAGCACAATAGAAGAAAGAGAATAAGTTATTGGAGAGTGTCCAAAGGAGGCGACAAAGATGGTGAAGGGCCTTGAGGGCAAGGCTATGAGGAGTGGCTGAGGCACTCGGGCTATTCAGCCTGGGGAAGACAAGACTGAAGGGAGACCTCATCACTGGATACAACTTCCTCATGGATGGAAGTGGAGGGGCAGCACTGACCCCTTCTCTCTGGCAACCAGTGACAGGAGCTGAGGGAATGGCCTGAGGTTGTGTCAAGGGAGCTTTAGGCTGGATATTAGAAAAGATCCTTCCCCCAGAGGGTGTTTGGGCACTAGAACAGCTTTAGGCTGGATATTAGAAAAGATCCTTCCCCCAGAGGGTGTTTGGGCACTAGAACAGCTTTAGGCTGGATATTAGAAAAGATCCTTCCCCCAGAGGGTGTTTGGGCACTAGAACAGCTTTAGGCTGGATATTAGAAAAGATCCTTCCCCCAGAGGGTGTTTGGGCACTAGAACAGCTTTAGGCTGGATATTAGAAAAGATCCTTCCCCCAGAGGGTGTTTGGGCACTAGAACAGCTTTAGGCTGGATATTAGAAAAGATCCTTCCCCCAGAGGGTGTTTGGGCACTAGAACAGCTTTAGGCTGGATATTAGAAAAGATCCTTCCCCCAGAGGGTGTTTGGGCACTAGAACAGCTTTAGGCTGGATATTAGAAAAGATCCTTCCCCCAGAGGGTGTTTGGGCACTAGAACAGCTTTAGGCTGGATATTAGAAAAGATCCTTCCCCCAGAGGGTGTTTGGGCACTAGAACAGCTTTAGGCTGGATATTAGAAAAGATCCTTCCCCCAGAGGGTGTTTGGGCACTAGAACAGCTTTAGGCTGGATATTAGAAAAGATCCTTCCCCCAGAGGGTGTTTGGGCACTAGAACAGCTTTAGGCTGGATATTAGAAAAGATCCTTCCCCCAGAGGGTGTTTGGGCACTAGAACAGCTTTAGGCTGGATATTAGAAAAGATCCTTCCCCCAGAGGGTGTTTGGGCACTAGAACAGCTTTAGGCTGGATATTAGAAAAGATCCTTCCCCCAGAGGGTGTTTGGGTGCTGGAACAGCTCCCCAAGACAGTGGTCACAGCCCAAGCCTGACAGAGCTCAAGGAGTGTTTGGACAATGCTCTCAGGCACATGGCGTGATTCTCAGGGATGTCCTGTGTAGGAGCAGGAGTTGCACGAGATGATCCTTGTGGGTCCCTTCCAACTCTGATTATTCTGTGTTTCTGTGAAACCAAGCAGCCTACTTGCAATGTCCCGATATGTGCAAGTATTATGTGTACCAGAGTGTAACTTGGGTTTAGATCAGGTTAAGCAATTCCTGAATGGGAGCCTGGAGGTGCTGGACAAAGTGGAATGAAGGCTCTGGTGAGGTCTGTGTGACCAGAAATGCCACCAGCTCAGCCATGTGACATTATTTTCCCTCAGGTGCAGGGGTATCTTCTTGGTGTGCCAACTCCAAACCTGCTCGGAGCACCCTGCAAAATGTCCTCATAGTAACAAGAATTCAGTGTTATTTGTTCATTACAAATATGCTCAGCTCAACTGTCGTGATATTTTCACTTTCTTACAGAAAAATCAGCTCCATGCATAAGGGCTGCATTCCCACTCTCAGTGCTCTCAGTGGAGAACTGTGATGACTTTCCCACTCCTGTTTCCAGGTGAGTTGTCCTTTCCCACTCCCTGCAGAAACACTAATGGCAAGTACATGTGTGTGTTACTGGGAAAAGTAATGCTCAGGAGTCCTGTGTGAGCAGAGGATGACATGATTCCTTCTCCTTTCTGCATAAAGTCTTTCTGACTGTATCTCACATTTTGGAGGCAGCTACTAGCTGGGTTGGTGGGTCATTAGCTTGATTCACCAAGGGAAATGGAGACTTATTTGATGTCTGATCAGGGACAAAAATACTCCTCAGGAACTGAGTGTTTCAGTGTGGTGCAGTGTCAAAATTACTCCTATAATTTCTGTGTTCAGCAGATGAGAAAGACAAAATTGCACAACTTGGTACATCATTTGCTCTTCATAACATTTCACAGGAGCAGAAGAGTACGTGGATCTATGTATGGATTAATATACTCTTACATAAGGTCATGCATGAATGTTGGGCTAATGTTACAAGCTTTCTGGAACCAAACATTGGTGGAGCCAGAGGAAAGAGCCCTTTTGACTCCAAAGGGCTTTGGCTCACACCTGTACTTGAGTTCATAGGTGAAATTCTGATCCCAATGTCAAGTTCCTCCTTGACTTCAAGAGGATGAGAGCTGCAACTAGTGTGGGTTTTTTGATGCGCAGGGATGTGCATCTGGCAGTGGAAAAAGCCTCATTAACCATAGCAGAAAACTATGAGGCTGCTGAAGTGGTTCCTTGGATCTTCTGAAGTCAGGCACTGCAGCCTTAGTCATAACTCAGGACATATGTATGTTAAGGGGTTGGAATGGATCTTAGAGATTATCTAGTCCCAACCCCCTTGTCCCCAGTGCTGTGCACATATAAGTCTCCTTAAACTAAGGCAAACTCATTCAGATTTGGAGCTCTGCTGCTGCTGGATGGTACTGCCAGGGAAGCCCAGCAGTTAGGGCTCATGGTGCAGGAGAGGTGGAGAGGGCAGGTGGTTATCAGTGCTCCCTCTGCCATAGTGTTCTGCCTCCTCCCCAAGGTAAATGTGAGAGCTTGCCCTCCATTTTAATTAACTCCAGAAGCAGGCAAAGTACACTGAATAATACAGGAGAGACATGTGTTTAAACATTTGCACAAGCTTCAGATTCCTTCTGCCTAAAAATAAGTCTGAGAGAGAGCAAATGATTCCCTTTTGAGGTGCTGGAGGACGGACAACAGCCATGGGCCCCATCCCAACACCCAAGAAGAAACCATCCATGGGACTTGTCCTTGATACTGGGACCAACCTACGGCTGATGGTGGAAAGTGCAAGGGAATGAGTTGAGGACTGCACACACAAGGGCAGTTTTGGTCTGGTGGTAGCCAAGAGTCCTGAAGAAAGGACTGGTGGAGGAGCAGGTGAGATAGAACAGGTCAGCATCAGTGGTTTAATGGTTAGAGGTGTAGCTGTTTTCCATCACTGGGATTTTCACCTCCTTCATTGTTTTAATAAAGAGAGCATGACTTTCAGAAAAACACAAGCAAAAAGGTGTTTCAGAGCACCAGAGCAGAAGTGATTCTTCCAGAAGGAAGTGGATGAGGAGGAGTTAGTACCTTTCCCACTGATAAAGGCTGTGCTGGTTTAGTTAGACACAGGTCAGCAGAGACAATATGACAGGCTCCATGGTGACACTTGTGATGTGTGCCTGGGATTACCTGCTGATTTGGCATATTTCAATGCAAGCAGTTTCCTTCAACATGTTGGCTCACATTCTCAGAATGATAAAACAAGTCATGCGCTTGTTTGAGAGAAATTTCTTCCTGGTGCAGAACAACCACATCTCAAGACAACATCTGATACCACCCCTCCAGCATCTAAAGCCTTGCTGCATTCTGGTTGGAATGCAGTGCTCCAGGGGACTCTGGAAATGAACATTTCCAGAGGCTTATAGCTAATGAAGCCTAATTAATTTGGGTTGTAAATGTGCCAAGCTTCTGCAGTGCATTTGCATCCCTATTAAAGGAAAACTCATTTTAATCACAATCTGTGGTGGGTGTTTTATCTGAAAATTATTAGAGGAACACTGGATATTTAGTGCCTTCTTAGACTATGGATTTTTCACTTTTTCACCCCTTTGACTCAGCTGAATTAAAGGAAACATGTCACAGCCTTTTAGAACAACTGTGTGAAATAGTGTTTCACTTAAGGGGAGATGAGGAAAAACAGAGTTGCATATAATGTGAGAAAAATCCTACACTGCTCTTCACCTCCATAAGTTTCATGGACTGAAGTGATAACAGTGATAACATGATAGCAAATGATAACATCAGGTATTTTCCCCAGAGTTTGTGTTGCTCTCAGTACATCTGAACCCCATATCCAAATGCACTGTAACAATTCTCCTCTTACTGTGGGCTGTGCTATTTTAATGCCACCTAGGGTGACAGACAAGTCAGAACTTCACCTGTCTGTGTCTCTAAGATCACTGACACCTTTCTTTTTTCCGTTCCCACACCCCTCCATGGCAGAGAATACAGACAGCTACGTGGTCCTGCTGAGTCCATGATGCACATGGTTAACCAATGCATCAGGATTGGGCCACTAAGCTCCTGGTGCTGATATTGCTCATCCTCAATGGGCTTGGGAACAAAAGTCCACATTTCTCCAGATTTGGAGTGTATCTGCTATCCCATTTGTGTTGCTGAACTCTCTGTGTTATTATGAGCAACAAACTTTCTGGAAACATATTCCCAGTTCTCTGTCACCATATGACAGAGGGAAGGGGAATATGGCAAATACCACATCAAAATGTTCCTTTAGAATCCAGACCAAGGAATTGTCATTTCCAGAAGTGCATGTGAGAAAAACAGCAGCAAAAGAATGTGCTTTGGAAGTAGTCCAAGGCTGTATATCCTGGCTGCTAGTTAAAGATTTTAGGAATGCTGCATGCTGTGGGTTACGTGTGTTCCCCTGAATGAGACAGGACACCTGGGCCAGGACACTGTGCATGACCTGAGGAATGTGTACACATGCTCTGTGGTCTATGGACCAAGAGGGATGTGATCAACATTGTGTATCGTTACAGAAAGGCAAATGCTTTGGTGACAAATGTGGCATTTCCAAGCCTAAAATATTTCATTATTGCTCTGGTTGAGGTCACTACTCTGCTTTGTCCCTCCCCACCAGGAGACCCACCTCCAGTTCAGTTAGTGCTAGACTTGTCCTTATCAAAGCCAACTGTTGCACCTGGAACTTCTTCGGGGATATATATATCTCCCAGAAAAAAAAATCCATAAATGTCCATATATATGGAGTTAGTATATAAGGAAGAGCCTTGTCTAGCTGTGGTGATGTGGCTGACAGGCAGCCAAGCAGCAAGTGGGTACCTGTGAATGTGCCAGTACTAAACTCATCCTCCTGGAGATGGCTGCACTAGGAACCGGATGAGCTGAAGAAAATGCATTTTACATTCTGGGTAGGATTGATCTGCCTTTATGTATTTTATTAATCTCCTTGATGAACAATACAAGGTACTCAGTGAACGAGTTGGACTTCAGGGGAGGGAGAGAAAGAAGTGTGATTTAGAGCTGGCCACCATCAGTACCACCGTCACCACCTCCACCACCATCACCACCACCACCATCTCATCACCTCCACTATCACCACCATCACCACCTTCACCCCCATCACCTCCATCACCTTCCTTTGCAGCTGCTCCACAGCTTTTCACACAAACCCAATTTCTGCTTCACACCAAGGGGACATAAAGTAAATTTTTCAGCAGAGAAACCTGGAAAAAAAAGGTGCAAATAATGCTGTTGATTTTTTTGGAAGACAATGAAGAACCAGAATGATGTCATTGGGCAAAAATGAACTGACGATGAAGGCAAGCAGCAACATGAACATGCCTGATGCAGGATTGAGACATGGCAGCAGCATCTTCACACTCCCCAGCTCGGAGCAAAGTGAGTGAACTCCATCCCCTCAGCCAGGGAAGCTGGGAATGGAGCTCTGTGTTACACCTCCCACACACTGGGGTGCCAGCTTCCTTCAACCCTGTGCAGGAAATCCCCTCCAGCCTAGCTTTCCCAGCAGCAGCCATAGCACCCTGGGAGCAAAGGCTGCTTTGGATGGGCAAAATCTAATCATTTTCTTGCCATTCCATTTAGACTTCTGACATGAAGTACTTCTCCTTCCCCAAACTGAGATTATTAGAAACCCCAGCAGGGCTGAACACCATATTTAGAAGTAGGTAATTATGAAGAAGCAATTCACACCCTCCTGATGCCTGGAAATAAATTCTCTCACTTGCTTTTCCAGGCAGACACAAGCCTGTGTGAAAACAGTGTCACCAACATGGTTTCACACATGTTCTGTGAATACAGGAAGTTTAAGATAAATTCAGCAACAGATCAGATGAAAAGACTTGGGCAATTGCATGTCTATTTATACAGCTCCTGTGGCAAGTCCCCGCACACCACTGCAGTATCCAGGGGCCTCCTAAGTTATTCCATGGTGATGATGCACAGTGCTATCCACTTTGCCAAGGGGGAGATGTGGCCAAGGGCGGCCAAGAGAGGAGTTTGCAGGGGGAATTCCCCCACAACACCCAGTTGAGGGCACCCAATGGATAGTTTGGAGCACCCAAGGTGGTGGCCAACTCCTTTCACCCTGTCCTGCTCCAGAGCTGCTTCTCTTTTCCTCCTGGCCTTGCATCCTGGCTGCTCCCCATGCTCCAGCCACAGGGAGAACAGGAAAAATAATTTAAAACTTGAATTGTAATTTCAACAGCACTGAAACATAGCCTGGAACTCCTCAGAGGCATAAGACAGCACACAGAATTATGCTCAGAATAATTCCAAATGCTATCACGGGTTAAGGAATTTTACATCGCATTTTACTCATCACATAACACCTCTGACTTCATTGCCTCCTCCTGATTTTTGCTGGTACACAGAAGAGGAACCAGCCTCCAGAACTACTGCCAGGAACAAATCAATTACAAACTGGAACCACTTAGTGTTGAATCATATTTATATGCAGGCCCAGTCAATCCCAAGCTGATGGCATGCGTGATTTAAAGCACTTTACTGTATGCAGGGCCCCTCACTGCACCTTGAAACGCCACCAAAAAACAAGCAGCTTTTAAAACATGTATTCTGTTTTAAGTAGTGTGAAAACATCACCATTGCAGAGGCAAAGGTGAAGCTTGAAAACCATTTGCCTTTTTTTGGTGGAAGGATATCAGTGCATCCCGGAATTTGCAAAATAAAGGCTATCAGGTACAAAATAATTCTCCAGACCTGTCCCTGCACCCCAGTAGGGCACTTAGAGGGAAAAGAAAGATTTATTTTGCACTCAGTGCCTATTCTGCAGCTCTTTGCAAGCCTATTCTCTTCATAAGCAAGAAAACAAATGCAGCCACAAATACATATGATTAATTCCTTGGAGAAAACTAAGGGTTTTAATACAAAATGACAACCTTCCCATAGGGTGGAATGTTGTGGGGAAGGCAGGCCATTCTGGGGATAGGCTGGAAATCCTCCTCTGTTATTAGCATAGTTCTTGGAGTAATTTTTAGAAGTGCATTGGTTTCATCCCAGTTAGAAGTCAGAGAAGAACTAACAGAAATCACAGGCACCAGGAATGAAGGAAAGGAAGGAAAAAGCTCACATAGCAGGCAGGATTAGGAGACTGATCACACAATTTCTGGGAGTCTCTAAGTGCTAGAAGAGCTCAGACATTATTGTTTAAAGTGAGGTCTGTGAGAATTGAATTCACGCTGAGGGACGTGGCCTGTGGGAGCTTGGGTCATTCCTGGACATGGTCCTGGGCTCTGGGCAGTGATTTAGATGGAGGCAGAGGTAAAGCTGCTCTGCTCTGAGCTGCTGCAGCCACGAGCAGCCCCAGGCTAAGCCCCTTATGCAATCCATCCGTCACGGCCGTGCTGAGCTTCGGGATTTAAGGGCCTTCACAGCATCGGTTGCTGTGCTGGGAAATAAGCCCTGCCTGTAAGGCAGAAATAATAAAGATCTGGTGTGTTACTGAGCATGAAAACCCACCAAGAAAAACTGATTTCATCATTGGAAAAGTAAAGCCATGGAAAGGACTGGCAAGAATGAAAGATAATCGATGGACGAAGCCCCTGCAGGCAGATTGTGAGGGACAGGGAGCAAGCAAAGGTCAGGCTTGAGATCTTAGGATCTTAGATATTAGGATAAAAATCTTCCCTGTGAGAGTGCTGAGGCACTGGCATGGGTTGCCCAGAGCAGCTGTGGCTGCTCCATCCCTGGAAGTGTTCCAGGCCAGGTTGGATGGGGCTTGGAGCAACCTGGGCTGGTGGAAGGTGTTCCTGCCCATGGCAAGGGGTGGAACTAGATGCTCTATAAGGTCTCTTCCAGCCCAAACCAGTCTATTAGTCTGTGATCTGCGGGGTTTGACCTCTCTCCTGACCTCAGGCTCTTTCCCAACCTGAGTTAAGACACCCAGAGTGTTAGAAACAGGATGAGACTCCAGTGCTTTCCCACAACACGGGGTACATCCAGACCCAGTGTTGTGTAGCTGAGGAAAAAAGGTTAACATGAGGTGAAATCACCCAAACAACACTCTGCTGGTTCCCTGACAGCTGTGGAAGCAGGTGGGGAAGGACTGGCTTGATTCTTCTTGGGAAAGGGAGAAAATATACTCAATGGTTATCTGTCTTCAGTTTGCAAACTACAAGCACCTGGACATGAGCACTCACAGGCCATCAGCATGTGACTTGCAGCTTCTTTGTGGGAAGCTTGGGTCAGTCTCCTGGAGCAAAGCCTCAAAAGTAGGGATTGCTGAGGCACAAGGCAGATGAGTAGCTGTATTGGTGTGTAAACACTTCAGAACAGCAAAGGGCCTTGCATACCCATGTGCTGCCACACATGGAAAACACAAAAAGATGTTCTCAGTCTGAATTACATGAAGCCAGCAGTATGTAGGAGGGGGCCACGTTTATCAGGGCAGGTCTTTTAATGACGACTACCCCAAAAGGCAGCTGCAGATTGGCTCTTCTGTCAGAAGAAAATGCCACATACGTGTGCGTGTGTGGGAAGGGGAGGGATGATTTCATCAAACTGAATCATTTTCTTACTGGTATTACTTCCACTTGTGCAGTTTCCTGTGACTTTGAGATGGGTTTGAAACCACAGTGAAGGAACCAGTTTGTTTTCTGTGCAGACAGAACTGTGAGTGTCTCTTCATTTCGGTGCAAACAGCAAGTTGTTCACACCAGCTTGTTCAGTTCGGGGTGAGGCTGGGGATAAGGTTGTGAGTTTGCTAAAGATGATCCAAACACACCAGTAGCTCAGACAGCAGTCACTGAGCATCAGTGGAGGTGAGAGATGGCCTTGGCTCTGGGGTGCTAAAGACAATTCCACAACTGCAGCACTGTCTGAGAAGTGCCAGAGGATGTAAGCTGAGACAGGAGAGAGTCAGAGTAGATACTAGAACAACTTTTGTCACTGCCCCAACCCTGGCAGTGTTCACAGCCAGGTTGGATAAAGTCTTGAGCAACCTGTTCTGGTGGGAGATGTCCCTGCCCAGGGCAGGGGGTTGGGGCTGGATGATCTCTAATGTCCATTCCAACCCCTTAACATACTGTGATTCTATGATAGTGTGGTTAGGCACTGGAATATTGCCCAGGGAGGTGGAGGAGTCACCATCCCTGGGAGTGTTTAAGAGGGGTCTGGATCTGGTGCTGGAAGGTTTAGGGGTTACAGAAAATTGCAGGTTAATGGTTGATGACTTGACAATCGTAAAGGTCTCTTCCAACCTTGATGATTCTACGTATCATAGAATCCTGGAATGGCTTGAGTTGGAGAGACCTTAAAGCCCATCTCATGGGCAGGAACACCCTCCTCCAGCCCAGGTTGCTCCAAGCCCCTATCCTTGAACACCCCAGGGACGGGACGGCCACACTTCCCGTGTGAACGCTGTCCCCGACACGCGTCTCCAGGCACCTGCTGTTCCCCGCTGGGCACCCACCGCCCTCCCGTC
>NW_008676371.1:0-24547 GCF_000695815.1 Acanthisitta chloris
TTTCTTTTTTTTTCCTTTTTTTTTCTTGGATGGCAGATTCCAGTACTCTGCATCAATATTTCAGATTAGCCTTATTTCAAAACTGAGAAGATAAAACTGGACAGAGAAAGCTGAAATGGATAGATACAATGAATTTTAACCTATTCTATTTTCCAATCCATTTGGATTTTTGCAGCATTGGAGACAGCCTATGCTTTTGTTGTGCAGGAAAGGATTTAAATATTATTGAAAACCCATTTGTAACAGTTAGAAAGTCTTTTAAGAGCTGTAAAAGTTGGATGGATATATATGGAGCAAATTTTCAGTGCAGCATGAGTGGACTGAAATCCAAATTGGGTAATTTTAATAAATAGTGTTAATAGCAACTGTTCTTGTGTGTAGGCATATGCTGCACAGATTGCTGTTACCGGGCAAAAAAGTTTTATTCATAAACCTGTATATAGTCTTAAAAATATATGGAATGCATGCCAGGTTTTGGTTTTTTGGTTTAGTTGGTTTTCTTTTGCTATACCAAGTTCAAATACCTTTTTCTCAAGGTTATTTTGTTTATGACTGGTATTATCACTAAAATGTGGAGTGGAAATGTCCTAGGGTGGATGTCTAACACTGTGTATGACATAGTCATGTTTTTTGAGTTAACGTAGCTGTAGCCAAAGTTCTGGTTTAAATCTCAATTACAATGGCAGATGTTTTATAGCTACCTTAATGTACCTGCTTCTTGGAAGTGATCTGAATATATGAACAGATGAGTTAGGAATATACCAGTGGAACACTAGAATCTCTAATTTGGTTAAAAGCTCTACTTCTCAAGGAACAGTTTATGACTTTTCATTATCCCTGCAGTCCTCAAAGACTTCCAAGCAACTACTTTACATGGTATAGAGAAGTCATGGTAATAGACATTTTTACGTTTTAGTGAAGACATATTTCAATACCGAAGCAACTGGACACAGGTAAAAGTAAATCAAAAAGCTCTAATGACAGAAAGTACGAAACACTCTAAATGATGAAGCTCAAAAATCTAGCAGCACTAACCATTTTATCTTGCTTCCTCTATACTATTAGTGCACTGGCTTTAAAATTTGATGCTATGATATTAAGACACCAAGATGGCAGGCTGCAAAAAGAACACAATCCTTGTTTACAGCTTTAAAAGTGTAAATTGTGGTCTAGTGTGACATCAGAATTTTGGATTAATTTGTATAGAGGAACCGATTGGAGAAATCAAAAATATGTCCCCAAACCTGCAGTTGTCATTTTTTGATCCATATCTAACAGACTAAATGGTCTGATTAGTTTCAGGCAGAGCTCAGGAGAGGTGTTTGGTTCAAGTATCTGTTGTACATTTCAGGGTGCCACAGTGGTCATGACTATGTGTTACTCTAAAATAATATATACATAATTAAAACAACCCCAAATGCTACAGGAGATGAAGCAATTACTCTTAATGAAGAAAGCCTCCAAAATTATTCTAAGGGAAGAATTGTGTTTGTCCCTTCATTATGTATCCTCTGTCTGATAGGCATTCATCTACTGCATCAAAATACTCCATTAATCTTCTTACATGTATTAAAGTATTAAGCATGGTCACTGCAAGAGAGATGGTGCTATAAAGAAATTATCTCAGCATATGATGTTGATTAGCTTAAAATGCTTCATCTTGGATATACTCAAACCCATGGTAGGCATATTAATTCAGTGAAGTCCACTGCAGTTGTTAATATGATCTAGAAAGGAGGATTTCATGCCATAGAAGTAAGCCAGATAAGCAAATATTTCACATTAAAAGGGCAGGTTTGAGAGAGGTTTAGCATATATTCAGATTATAAGATATAGAGAAGTAGCTTATGCAATTTTTTATAGTCACAATACATTTATTTATTCAATGCCACCCTTTAAATTTGCTAAATGTGTCTGCAGAATGAAAGGAAAAGACACAAGTCTCTCTGCAGGGCCTTTGTTACTCTTTTGCTTTACAAGAAGAAAGTAATTCAGTTTAGAAATGTGTGGTTGTTCCTTCTGCATGAAGATTTCAAACACACTATATGAAAAAAACCCAAAATAGCATGCAAGTTTTCCAAGGAGTGGCCTGACTATTAAGAAAAGCAGTTGGACTGTACTAGTGGCCTGAATGTTCTTCAAGATGACTTTAAGTGTCAGATAGTAGTGTCCTAGGCATTTTTTCCCCACTGATTCCTACATTTATATCATGTCCTGTAAATGTAATGTGCAAACTCCAAGGAAATCATCATCAGGGCATTCATCTTAGCTGCCAGACAAAGCATAGCTCTCCCCTTAATAATTAAGTAGGTAAAGTGTCACAGTTTTCTCTTGAAATACAGAAAAGAATGGGTTCAGAATCTTTCTTTTGTGGTATATACAAAAGCCTTCAGATGCGTGCTGCTGTAAGTGTGAATTTATCATCCTTGCTGGAAAAGCTTCACTTTGTGTAACTAATTAAATATTTATAGGAACAGAAAGTGCAAAAATAACTCTATATGATAGAGGTTGTGACATTTATGTGGGAGAAGAAAAGCTCAGGATAAGTTCTCTAACTCAGAACAAAGCAGATTTGTATCAAGGCACCAACATGATAAGCAAGTATTCTCAATTTGAGGTATAGAATATACTGCTGTGGGGCTGTCTTCTAAATTATTCTAAATGGAGGGTTTTTTTCTCCATATAGAAAGCAAGAACTTTAGACATTTATTTAACTTTTACATGAACTAGGACAACTCATCTGAATTTTATGCATTGTGTTCAATTTCCCCTAGATTATTTTGCTGCAGTTAAAAACAGAGTGAGATATAGAGGGTTTGTGAATGTTGACCTGCCTAGTTATATCTCTATCAAAATATCTATTCAGTTATTAAATAAAGAAGTGCAAAAATAGAAATAAAGTTAAAGAATAAAACTTAGCTAATATACAGCATGCACAACTGTTTATAATTCTAATGCTGAAGATGAGTCTAAAAAACGACACTGACAGACTACAAAATCACAGTGTTTGAAAGGCTACTTTTTCAGTTTCCAAATCTGAATATAATGATACTTTTCAGTTCTCAGAACTAGAAAGATGTGGATGAGTCAGAAGAGCAAGCAGTAGCTTCCATTAAATGTCCCAAAGGAAAAAATAAATGGAAATGGAATGTAGAAGGAGAAGACCTAACACCAGAAACAACAGAGTCACTATAGCACCACCAATAAGGCTGGGAAAAATTTAAGAGTTTCTATATTGAGGTTTATTTAACTGTCAAACCCCTCTCTGATGTGTAACTTTCTGCTGGAAATCTCGTGTGAGCAGATTTTGTTTTGCTATTTCAAAATTTCCATTCCATATCTCAACAGAGCCCAGGTCTGCAGAGACACATGATAAGAGGGAAAAATGTGTTGGAAAATCAGCTACATAAATAATTTTTAGACATTAAAAAATCCCTTGAATCAGGTTTGACTTAAAATGAGGAGTGATTTCTTTTTTTTCTTTTCAGTTTTCTTTCTTTTTTTTTTTAAAAGTGGCCGATTTATTTTTTTCCATTTTCAAACTGGGAGCTGGAACTGAAGATGAAAATTCCAAGTCTGTGTACCTTGCAGTATAGAGTAAGATATCAGTGTTATGTAAAACCATGCAATAGTAGCAGTCATGCATCTTCAGTAACATCTGGGTTAACTTTCTTTATCAAGATTCTTCACAGTACCACAGGTGGAATGATTTCAGTACCTGAGATAACATTGATACATTCACGTATCTCTGCACAGGCTTCAAAGCAGTATTTCAAACTTGCAACATATTTGACAATATTCTTTAGTTCAGTATTAGATGTGTATGCCAGGGGTGCTTTCTAGATCAGCCTGTCTACACCAGATAAAAAGATGTTATAAAATGGAATAAGGTCCCATCATAAAAGGGGAGGATTTTTTCATCACAGGAGCGAAGGAATTCTGGCCTCTGACAGCAAGTCTGAACTTGAAAGATCTATAAGGAAAGGAACTGTGGGTACAAGATGCACATGAACACAAACACAGTATACAACTCTAGTCTGTAGGGCTGACTAGCATGCTTCTTTATTATGCAGAATAATGTTTCATCGAAAGCTTTCTAAACCAAAGTATTGCTGTATTACAAAGTGCCAGAGAGTTTTCTGAGAAAAGAGACAATAGTTAATTAACACTGTGAGTGCTATTATTTGTAGCATATACAGCAGTCCTACCTGAGACTGAGGTACTATTCTGCAAAAAGTATTTGTAAAAAGGTAGTGGAATCTGCTTAAAAGGAGTTTTATTTTAATTTAAAATAAAAGGTAGGAAGAGGTTCAAAGAATGGACTGATTTTCTAATTGTCCAGCTTTTTGGAGCAAGGATTTTGGAGATCATGCATGGTAGTCCATCTTGTGGTGATGGTACAATACCACCAGTAGAGGACATAATCTATGTGCATATATAGATGCACATTAGACTGTCATTCAGAATACATTTTCCTCAGTGGGATTATGAAAAAAAAATGTCCAGGGACCCCAAAAAGTCTGTCATGTGAAGGTGCTGCTGGAACCTGTTGTTTGCACCATTTATTTTTACAGTCATATGTTCTTTGACCATCATGGGAATTCTTCAAACATCTTTGTGTTCTTTTTCTTCTGAGGTGTATTTTTACACATCTTTTACTAAATGGAGGGTAGAGTCCTAAGGATTTACTTCCTCAGAAGGAGAATGAATATTTAGGGTTAAAAGAGTGACTGTAAATTTTAGTATATGCCTGTTGAATACTATAATTGCATGTCAGACTTTGGGAACATTCTAAATCAGGAGAGTATGAGCAAGGAAATGGTATTGCTGCTTAGTTGTGGCCATGTATAGAGGACAGGCACACTTGGTATTGCAGATGGAGCAACTCGGAAACGTAAGTTCAGTAAGAGTATGTGGAATGTGGCCCAATCTGATTCACTAAACTATGTGGTAAAGGACTATTTAGTATAGAAAAAAATAATAAAAAGGAACAAGGAAAGTGATAAATTAAACACATAGATATACAGACGTGAAAAGAAAGTGATAGACCTGTTTTCACTGTTTCCCTGGGGTAATTTAATCCTGTGTACACATTTGTGTACTCTGAATTCAGTAGTTAACTTCACACCGGACTAGCAGGTGAGTAGGAGAAGACTCCATATCTGAGTCAGTGGTGAGTAGGGAGAACAAGGTCTGGTCATGGATATTAACCAGGCTGAGAAACCTGTGTTAATATTCAAGGGATCTGTGGGTGTGGAGGTGATTGTGAAGCAGGTTGGTGATTTCATGCACCTAGTTGATAGCAAACTTCAAGTTGGGCAAGCCAGTGAACAAGAGGAAATTAATTTAGAGGGTAAAGGAACCAGAGATCCAGACAGGGATGTTAGGTGAATATTCAAAAGACATGAATATGGGTGAATTTGTGAATCTTGAGAGTGAGTGCATGCATATTTTCACTAGTGAACTTCAATCACAGTCAGTCAGAGAGAAGCAACAGGTCTTAGCTTCATCCTTAGCCTTAAAGCAGAGAGATCTGCTTTAAGTGTTATATGTGGGTGTTGCTAAAGGCAGTGCCCTGAACGTGCAAACTGGAAAGCAGCAACTCTTTCCATCAGCCTGGGATGGAGAACGCTGGGTCATGTCTTACTCTTTGCTTACTATGATCTGTAAATAGCATTAATAAGATGAGAATAGCTATGTGTACTACTATAAAAGTTGGAAAATAAAACTATTAATTATATTTTAATCAGAGCTTGCAGTTTTAATGTATAGAATTCAGACACAATGTACTATTGTTTCTAAAATGTGCTAAGTTTTAGAAAGTTTTGTGTACTTATTTCCATTTGTGGGAATTTTTTTCTAAACTCATTCCAGTTTGCTTGCCCTCTGCAAAATTTTGCCTTTTTACTCTAACCATTTATTTTTTTGCATAATTTAATACATTCTTTAGATGTTTCAAATATCATGTTAGAATTTAGATAAACAAATGCTGAGTTTAGGCTGGCAAATCATTTAGTAACTTTTCTGGCTTACTTTCTTATTCTTAATTAGGCAATGTGAGAACAATTCCTTTAATTTATTTCGTTTCCCTCTTTAGAAGGAGCCATTGATTTTATTTATTTCTATTTTTATTTTTCTAGTATTTTAAAGGTAGCATCTTTGGTAGGATCTTAAAAAATAGATTAGAATTTTGCCTATCTCTTTGATGCAACCTGTCAGGTATACTTCAATTTACAAATAAATTAAGAAGAAAGTAAAATAAAATAAGCAAAAAAAATCAAAAAATCTTGACCCATTTCTCAGAATAGAGCAGAGTCCACAGAAATTTTAGGTTTATTTCTTTATGAATTTTGAACAGAATTTCATCTACATTTCTTAAGTCAATAACCTGACAAAATGGTTGTATCAATACTTTATCAGTCCTGGGGGTATTTGCTACTTTTTTTTTGTGATAAATAAAACATCTCCTTTTTCTGAGTAAGAGAAGTTAAAGTGAAAGATAGATGAATGCAAAAATACACATTCTCTTAACCATTCCAAACATATCAGCTGTAAAGTGAGAAAAATGGGGAAAGATATATTAAAGGGAAATATCAGTTTAAAATATATCAGGCATAGAGGCTGGTAAAAATCTAGTGATATGCAGATACATATATACCGTTTTGATTAACTAACCTATAAAAATAATTTTATGCAATCTGAAAACAAGAAATATGACTCATAGCAGTGTGAGATTCAAGGGAGAATTAAATACTGTATTTCATATGCTTTTCACCTAGATTTTGGAAAGCCATTTCACACACTGTTCTGTGAATTACTAGCATCTATGTACCCACTGAGTCTGTTTACAGCATAGCCTGTAGTGAAATGAAGAGACACCTGAACCAGCACATGTGCCAGATGCAGTGAAGTCCCAACAGCACGAAGTTCAGCATGAGCTTATTCCTTCCACTACTGTAATTGTAATACAGTCAGCTCTCCATTATCAATGCTAATTGAAGCCTGGCAGAGTTTCGAAAACAGGATTAATGCTATAGTTTCCACACTGAGCTAACTTACTCAAGATCAGCACCATGAACAGTCCATTTTGCTTTATGAAAAATGCTATGCTGTCCAAAAGCATGGAGCCACTCTGGGTCTGAAGCTCTGTCCAGCATCTAAGCCAATGAGCCCTCCAGATATGCCAGAGTGCATGGGATGAAGACAGCTGGGACAGCTCTTGATCACTGGCAAGGACTCAGCACAGCATGGAAGCGATTATAAAGCTTCTGGGCCAAAGATAGATGCCATTGCACTCATGTGGCTCTATACTTGGTGCAGCAATCTGTGCAGCATTTGTACTGGCCTGCTTAGATCAGCTGGGATCTTTTTGCACCTCTGGCATGATTCATGATTCAACTACAGCATGGATAGCTACTTCCCAGATGATGCAAAAGTTATTAAATTTGAGTTGCCTTTCACCAGCTGTAAATGTTAATGTTGTATCCCTTTGAGCTATTCAGCCCAATTCCCTGTGTGGTCAGCTGGGGAAAATAACAGCTTTGGGGTTGTGATCTATTTCTTTATAATCTTGATGAGAATTGCTCTTCAGTTTCCCTTATTCTCTACACAGAATAAAAGAAGCAGCAAGTGTCTATCTCAAATGTGGACATACAAAACTGATGTTTAGAGCCAGCTGGCATCATCCTTGCCATCTACCATGGGTCCTGTGCCTTACTATTTTAAATGTGTTAACAAACATTTCTTGTATTAAGAACAAAAAAACCTCACTCTCCCCTCTGCATTTACAAATTGACATAGAAGGGACATGTTTTGCATATTTAGTGTTCAGAGAATCTTTAGAAAACTGGTGTTATTAGACCCTGCAAGGTATCCATTTGCATTGTCAGTTTAGGAGTAAACATTAAGAACACTTTGTATGGTACTGATATAAAACACAACAGTGGCTTCAGGACAGTGATCCTGCCTACAATTAAGTTCATAACATCAAAGAAAACCCACTTATTTTTTGACTTTCTTAGGTGCTCGTGACACTGGTCTAAAATGTTCAGATAATTATGACTGCAGAGGAAAAGACATAAACTCTTAGTTAAATGAGTGGTTAAAAAATTAATACCTATATCCAAAGGACAGCTTTGGATGAATGAGCCTCAGCTAAAGAGACTGTATGGTAAGTTTGTCAGTAAGTGCATACACTATATTCATCTTGAAAGTTGCTAAGTACTCAGACCTGAACTTAGTCATAAAATCACAGAATCCTAGAATTTAAGAGTTGGAATGGACCTTACAGATCATTTAGTCCCAACCCCCCCTGCCATGGGCAAGGACACCTCCTCACTAGATCAGGTTGCTCAAGGCCTCATCCAGCCTGGCCTCGAACACCACAAGGGTCGGAGCAGCCACCACATCTCTGGGCAACCTGTTCCAGTGTCTCACCACCCTTACAGTAAAAAACATTTTTCTCGCATCTAACCTAGACTTCAGTTTGAATCGACTACTCTTTGTCCTATCATTTCAGTTCCTAACAAAGAGTCCCTCTCTGACTCCCTTGTAAGCCCTTCAGACAATGAAATGTTGCTATGAACTTGAAGAATGGGATAAGAAGAATGCTGCATAAAGTACTTCAGACATTTTTAAAACACCTTTGCTTTGTTGAGAATAAAAATTAACAAAAATTGGGTTTTGAGGCAAGGAACGAAGTGGCAAAAGGGAAAAGACCAATTAATCTCCTGTTTTGAAAGACAAAATATCAAACTGTTGAAATGTGCTATTTTGACACCTACAAACTTCCAAATAAGTAAGATCAAATACATTTAATAGTAGAAAAACATTTCTTGCCCACACATAAACTTACTACTGTTATAAATATCATGCTTATTATTTTTTCTGAAGGCAGTCTGAAGGCAAAGCACATTTAAACACATGATTTATAACTGAAGAATTTAAGAGTTTTCAGACACCTACAAAACATGCGATCAACTGTCATTTATTAATACCACAGCAATGGGACATAGTTCACAAAATATTAAATGAATGTTTAAAGACAGCGCTACATTTGTATGATATTAATTTACATGATAAGTAATATTCATCGTATAGCTTAATATATTGTTTGCTTATATGTCTACTAATTTATAAAACTTCATGAGCTGCTATAATACGATGTTAGATTTTTCAAATAAGTGCCAGGTCAGAGATAGGAAACCACATAAGGGCTTGATACAATGAAAGGACAGTATGTTCTAATCACTATATTTGTTTTCAGGCAGCAGTACATCACTGAAACAGTGTGCTTCAACACCAGCTTTCTGTGGCTAATAACAATTTTGCAGATTGCACAGTAACTGTGGTGATGTGACTCCAGCCAGTAACTAAGTTGACCCAGTCAATCTTTCACTCCTCTCCGGCAGGATGGGTGAGAATCAGAAGGGTAAAAATGAGAAAACTCATGGGTCAAGATAAAGGCAGTTGAAAATATGAAGGAAATCTTCATAGCCAAGCAAGGTGAAATCAGGAATTCATTCAGTAGTTCCCATCCATGGGCATTTCTCAACCATCTTCTAGAAAACAGGACCTCAGCCTGCACAATGGCTACTTGGGAAGACAAACAGCATCATTCTGAATATTCCTCTTTCCTCCTCCTTTCCCCCATTTTTTTATTGCTGTGCATGATATGATATGGTATATATTATCCCTTGGTTCAGTTTGGGTCCCCTGTCCTGACTGTCTCTCCTCCCAGGTTCATATGCACACCCAGCCCACTTAGTGCAAGGGCAGAGTTTGAAAAAAACAGAATCACAAAGTTCTATAAGTACTGCTTAGCCATAAACACAACACCATACAAACTGCTATGAAGATAATCCATTCCATCTTTTCTAGTCCCAGTACTACTACTGAGGAATCTTTAGCCAAATAGCAACAACAAAGTAAAAAATATTTTAGTGTTATACTTTGGCAGATTTTACTTGTGTTGCTCTCTATAAATAATGGAACTTACTTGTGTCAATACAATTGTATAAGTTGTGCATGCTTGGGAAATGTTTTTTGTCAGTTTAACAAATGGAAAGTCACAAAACTCTTTTACTTCTGAGCTCCTAACAGGTGATTGCAAACAAGAGGTTTAAAAGCCCTGTGAAAAAGGAGACCATGACCATTAAAACTAATGTATACTTGCTGTCTATAATTCTGTGCATGGCTGCCTACGAAATAGCCCCCAAGGGGCTTGAATGAAGTCTAAAGAAAGCAAACAACCAGAATTACAGCTGAAAGAATAAGTCCAGGGTCTGACCTTAATTCACCTTATTGACCCTGCAGAACAGTCTTTTGCATCTCTAACAGCAGTCAGGAGGAAGGATCTCCCTTCTAGAAGGCACATTGAAAGCAAAGTTGATGCAGTTTCAGGAGTTCCTAAAAATTGCTTTTCTGTAAGACTTTTTATTCAAGAAACAAAAAATATTTTAAACTGTTCAAATGTTAGGCCAAGAAATATGTCTGTAAGTGTAGTATTTATTATTGTCTTAAAAATGGACTGAACTCCCCCAAAATTTAACTGTCACTAAAATTAGGTATCATACTGTTAGCTGGATTTATTCCCTGCACATCATGCTCGATTTAAATTGGCTTGGAGTTTAATGCCTCTTGAACCATCATTTGCAGCATTTTTATTGCCTCTGTTCTGATGTGAGTGCTGAGTGAGATGTGCATATCCAAGTATGAAACATTGCTGCCTTCACCTGGTTTCTTCATATTTAACCTAAGTCAATCAGTCGCTACCACCTAGTGAGCTAGAGCCAAATGAAGGAAAAAAATAATCAGTTTTTCTGACTTCAGTCCTGTACTCACAGAGAAGAAAAGTCACTTTTGGACTCACCTTCTTTCTTCAAGGTTGCATATTTTACCTACATTGTTTGATTTTATGGCCCAGATGAGGTCTCTGAGCACCTTAAGAATATTTAAACTTCAGTTATTAAAAAACTTATCTCTCTCAATAGCAATATGATATGTATATGAAATGGCAATGTGATATGTAAATGGCAATATGAGTTATGTATTCTTAGCATGTGCTTCACTGAGAATGAAGTACAGTTTGGCTCAGAGTCTCTTGATAAATTTAGGCCATCACCTACAAAATTACAGAATCAACCACAGAATCACAGAATCATGAAACTACAGAATGATTAAGGTTGGAAGGGCCCACTGGAGGTCATCTAGACCAAGGCCCCTGCTCAAGCAGGGTCATCTAAAGCACAGTACTTGGGATTGTGCCCAGATGGCTTTTGAACATCTCCAGTGAGACACACTCCACAACAACTCTGGGCAGCCAGTTCCAGTATTCAGACACTCTCACTGTGAAGTTCTTCCCCATGTTCAGGTGGAACTGCCTGTGTTCCAGTTTGTGCCTGTTGCCACTTGTCCTATTACTCAGCACCACTGAGAAGAGGCTGGTTCCATCCTCTTGACACCCACCTTTCAGAAACTTATGTTCATTGGTAAGATTCCCTCTCAGTCTTCTGCATTACAATCTGAATGATCTGACAGAATCATCTTCCAAAGAAAATTCTTTTATCTAAGGCCTACCAGTTAGCTTAGGGAGGTGTGAGTATTTGAGCTTTAAAGTTCCAGGACATAGAATTCAAAGAGGTACACCACACAAGACCAACAGGACATTTGGATTCCACCTCCATGCACTTATGAAGAGAATTAACAAAATGTTCCTACCAAAAAGCATTTTTCCTCTATTCTTAAGCCTTTAGATTCTGGCATGTGGGACTAAACTGCTTCCAGCTATTAAACCAAACTATTGTGTAATGTAATTGCTATGCTTAGTAGCCACTCCCTCCCTTCTAATCAATGTTTTATTTCCCCAGTGTTACAAAAGAAAGGAAAAAAATCTTCAAAGTCACTAGTGCCCAATATTAATTACATTATGCAATAAGCATATTTTATCAACTTGCTTTATTCTCAGTTGAGTAAAAGATGCATTATAGTTTAGAAGCAGGAATAGCTTACCAATTTCACTATGAGAGTCTTCAGAAAAAAGAATTGATTCTGAAAGCAGCCTCTCAAATGAAATATTTGTGAACCTGGCATTTAACTGTAGTGTTACACTGCTGACTCCCTACAGATCTGTGTGATACCTAGTTATCAAGAAAGAATAGCCATCCAAAGGTATGCAGACCCTTGCCAAAGCTGACACATTTGCTGCTTGAAGCCATAAGACTGTCTCTACATCTCTGTGAAGCAGCAGCTTATGCAATTCTTGAGCAGGCTTCAGGCTTCATTCCATGAGAAAGCTTCCTACTCTCTAGGCTTGTAATATTAATGATGAAACCCATTTTCTATGGTGTTTTCTGAAGCAGCTACACTAGCACTTTGCATTTTAACTATTGGGCATTTATATCAGAGTTAGCATAATGAAGACAGCGTGGGCTGGATCTAGACTTCCTCTTTATGCAATTCTTGAGCAGGCTTCAGGCTTCATTCCATGAGAAAGCTTCCTACTCTCTAGGCTTGTAATATTAATGATGAAACCCATTTTCTATGGTGTTTTCTGAAGCAGCTACACTAGCACTTTGCATTTTAACTATTGGGCATTTATATCAGAGTTAGCATAATGAAGACAGCGTGGGCTGGATCTAGACTTCCTCTTCAAAGAAGCAACTCTGAGCAGATCCTTGAATTTTCAAATAAGATCGGCTTTCTTAGATGTGGGGAAAATTTCCCAGTTTGGTCCTGATACTAAATTTCAGCCTTGAGCAAGTTTTTTAAGGAAAATACTTGCCTATTAAAACACAAGAATCACTGATATGCTGATAATTATAGCAATGTTTGAATGTAGGATTGTGACTTGCCTTTGTAGCGAAGTTAGTGAAGTATCCCCCTACAGTAAATTGCATTTTTCATAAATATCAGACATTAGGGGATAATTACTGCAATCCATTTGGGTGCCTGAAGGCTCATTTCTTTATGAATGAAACCAACAGTGAGATACAGACATGGAACAGCCACACATTTCTTATGAGTGTCTGTCTTTCCCAAATGCATTCATTCTAGCTTGTTCTTAAAAACCACTTTAAAAGGCTTTTTACCCTTTATGAATTCAAAACATCATTAAACAATCACTGCTTTTCTTGTTTAAACAACATGTTCCTTTCAGCACTACGTTTAGTAATAAAGTCTAAAATTTTTGAGATGAGGCATTTTTGAAAATGAGCCATCTACCTCAACTGAGAAGATTTCGTAGTGTGCTTTAATTTTCTTTTTGTTTTCCTGTGGACAGATAAGCAACATTATCAAGTACCAGAGTGTTGACTTTGCATAATACTATTAATATAGCTGAATATACTTATTTTCTTTATTTATCTTTTAAAAGTATTAGGCAATCTTTGTAGGAACTGACAGCTTATATACAAAACTTCCCCACATAAATATTCTCTTGTGCAGATACATATTATTTTAAGCATGTGTTTTTGTACTTTCTCACTTTCTAAAGTATTTTTGAGGTCTTTGTTTACCTTTTAATTACATCAGGTATTCTCTCTATCTAATGATACGGTTTTATATTTAATCTCCTTTTTCATCTTTTTTTAACCATTTTATTCAGGGCTGTTCTGTTATTCACAGAAAATATCTCTGTGAAAGATGATTCCTTCAACTGGGGCCACAGATCAGCATTTTTTGATGGGAGTGTGTGCTGCCTTGGAGATAACCACTTGTTGGAATTATGGATTATTCCTACAAAACCAATTCATTTTTATGAATTTTCTGTTACTGAATGTGCTGTCTTCCAAAACTGCTAATTCTGAAGAAGATGTCAAATTCCCTGTATGGAAAGAATGTAGACTAATTTATCCTGGACAGGTACTAATTTCAGCATTTCTTTAGTTTAATTTTTGCAGTTAGCATATTTTGGTTATCTGTTTTCATTGATTGTTTTGTTTTAGAATAATTTCCTGAAATACTGACTTTGAGAAACACAACTATATGAGTTAATAATTTATATATTGTGATTGATGTGGGATCCAGGTTCAAGTTCAGATATCTACATACCCAGGTGTCAACATACCACATGGTCCTCTATACTATCTCTTTCCAGTTGGTGGAACTGGCTGCATTTCTGGGCTAGCAGTTACAGAATGTCTAAAATAGAAATACACAACAAATTTCATCTATGGAGGATAGAACTTTTTTATTTTTTGTAATGTTGTCACTTAAGATACTGATGCTCAGAAATTCAGAAGAACAGCCAAAATTCAACTAATGAAGTAAATTATTCAATAACAATGGCAATTCTGTACTGAAGGACTGAAAAGTATTGTGAAAGTTAAGTATTGTTTAAAAAAATCAGGTAAAGAGAGAAAACCGCATCACATAAATGTTTTGAACAACAAAATGTGATAAAGTTTCTTACAACTGACATGTAATGTGAAATCCAGAACCAAGTCCTGAATGCCTAGACTTCATAAAAATGGAAGGAATTAAGTAATAAAGCAAAGTGCAACATGATTCAGCATATTGAAGCAACAACATGAAAGAAGTCACAGGACACTTGTCAAAAGAGAAAGGTTGGATACAGAGAGGGATCAAAAATCTCATATTGGATATACAACCCATCTTAAAGAAAGAATTTATGTTTGAAGGTGTACAAATTCAAACAATTATCAGTTTAATCCTTTTTTTCAAAGAAATTCTCACTTTTTCAAAACATAGATGAAAGACAAACTTTATTTTAGTAAAGTCATCTGCTGTTTACTACACACTCTCCATTTCTAGTTCACACAGAGATATGAATTCAATGTCCTCCTTTGTTTGAGAGAGCTCAAATATATTACTTTAATTTCTAGTGGCATGGAGTAGAGAAAGAAGTAAAGGAATGGGATAGGGAAAAGGGTAGTATAGTACTTTTTTTTTTCATGCATTGAGATGCAAAAAAATGTCAAAGATAATTTTACTGGAAAGGGAATCCTGAAGCTCATTAACTAGATATTTCATTTTGTCCAGACAGACATCTAAAGGGAAAAAATGGTTTAAAAATATTGTGAATTTAATGAATTTTAGCTTCCTTAGTTTTCTGAACACTGAAAGGATTTCATGTTTAAGGCATTCCATCTTTATGAATTCAACATTATTATTATTTACACTGCATAATATATGTTACTCATGGTGTATCGTCAAAGAAGTAAAGCAACAAAACATAAACCAAAAGTATTAAAATATTTCCCATGGGAACATGAGACAGCTATTGGAATTGGGCAGCTATATTGCTGTGATTCTGATATTATTATCATTGCTTCTCATTGACAGGTCATTGTTAGCTCACTGATTTATTTTTATTCTTTTTAAATAAAGTTTTCTAAGGTACCACTGAAGTTCTCTTTACAGACAAGATCTAACAAGAAAAAAAATAGTGCCACAGAATGCAACATTTATGAAGACCACAGTCAATGGAAACTATCTTTTTTTTACAAGTAACTGCCCATGTTGTTGTAGAAAAATAAAATTCAAGATTAAATTATAAGATATTTATCTAAAATCAATTGAGTATACTTTTCAGGTCTAAATGCCTGTTTGTTATTAACTAACAAGAAAGTAATCAATACGGAGCTACTTTTCTAAGGGGAGATTTCAGACAGCAATAATTTTTGTTTCATATTAAGTTGATGCCAATTCCAAGATTCCATCAAACCTACTGTCAGTCCTTGCTGTCTAAATTACCTTCCTTCAGGATAAATATTAGTCTATACTTTATTAGCTATTCAAAGTGTGTGCAATCAGATCAAGCTCTTAAATTTGTCATGTTATGCTATGATGCAAAATTTATCTGAAATTAATGCAATACTCCCACTGACTTAAAATAAATTTAGATCAAGACTTGTCACAGTAGTGATGCATCTTGAGTTATCTTATATCTGTGATGAAAAAGCAATCTGTTTCCTGTATATGTAACCATGGTGTTAATATGGAAAGGAAAAGTGTGTCTTGGCAGTTTCTCCTCACCACACGATGTAAATTGTGTGCCACACAGTAAAACCAAGATTAAGGATGGGAAAGGGGAGAGTATCAATGAGACTTTTTACTGTCTGTGATTTAAGAAGAAAAGATAAATAAGGACACATTTTCATTTGCTATGAACTGTGGTGTTTCACTTATATATGAATTGTGGAATCAATCCACAACAGTTTATAGCAGGTGACTATTTAGCTGGTAACACCTAATTCTGATCTTCTTTTGCACCAGTAACTGCATGGCTGTGAAAGTAGGCTGATCTATAAGCCTGTAAGCAAGTTTAGAATCAGAGTCATAGTCTTTACAACTACACAATCAAAGAAGAGAAGTGCAACAAACACTGTTTCTCCTAAGCTATTTTTATGGTTTCCAACTCAGTACATGCTGAGTGTCTCATATATATTAATAAATTTATCCTCACAAAGTTCATTTGAGAAAAGGGAATATTTTTTAGGTTCTTTGAACAATTGTTGCTGTGGAAAAGAATCAGATGTATTAAATGTCAAGCATCAATGATTTTATTCCCAATATTACTAAAAATTCATAGTCCAGAGAAACAAGATATGAAGGGCTAAATTCTAGAATGATCTCTCAATGTCAGTTCAGTGCTGTGTGAGTCAGTGCCCCACAGAAAGTTATTCGCAGATTTTTTTGAGCAGTGGTTCTTACCCTTTTTAGAGTTACCTTCAGGATAATGATCTCATAATCCACATGTCCCATCTCTCTGCCACTTTAATAAGAGCTCTAGCACTGTTCCCTTGTTATTTAACAGAGTGCAGTCCTCTGGCAGGAAATCAGTGGAATAAATGGAACCATGTTAGTGCATCCTCCGAGACAGTTTAGCTAATCCTATTTCTTTCCAATTCCCTGGACAGAAAAAAAATGCTATGGTGTGCATTTGTCTATATCTTGAGCTGCACCACTTGTTTCTGTGCTCTGACAAACAGAACAAATGCCACTAGTTATATTCAGCATGAAGAAGCAATGAAGAGCTGATATACCACACAAGTTGTGCAGGCTGGAATAGCCAGTTTGGGGAGAAATCCACATACAGTAGAAGGGCAGAGGATGAGACAATCAAAGTTGCAATAAAATTTAAAAGGGGAGTCTGATGGCAAATTCCAATATATAATGGGCATCCTTTTGATGGATTCAGCTTACTATTTTCTTACTTATCGTGTTCAGAGAGGATGGCAATGTTCTTGGCTGTGCCTGCTGTTGGCTTGCCTTCTACATTTGAAGATGTTCTACCTCCTTATATTCTTTCAAGGTTAGTAAAAACCAAAATGATTAGTTCTCTATATGAAAAGTGAATCCTGACTCAGGTGAAAGTGTATGAACCCTTGGACATTTCATTGAAGAGTCTGAGGTGTGCTGCAGGGACTAAAGTGCTCTGGAGCCAAGAACTGTGCTGAGGGAGTGAGATGAGCTTCCCTACCTGCAAGAGCGCAATACTAGAGCAGAGAGAGCTGCCCCAAGACCCCTGTCCTGAGGGGAAACAGTGGAGCTGTGACTCAGAGGCACCTCTGACTCAGCATGGAAGCCATCAGGGACAGTGCCCACCCCGTCACAATCCATCAGCAAGGGTCGTGATGTTTGTTATCAATTCTCATCTGGCTGAACAAGGACACCTGACCACATGTCAGGAAACTCCTCTGTTTTATTCTGCAGTCGCATTACCTCCAGCAACCAGTTCAATATTTAGACTCAAAAGTTGTTGGCTAATGAACCCTTGAAATTATACAATAGACTTCCACATGATGCCGTATCACTCAGCACCAGCAGCAGTGGCAGCAGAAGCAGCAGCAGCGACTGAGGTCAGTCCAGACTGAAATCGGTTTGGATTTGGCTGTACAGGGAGATTATTAGTAGTTTCCAGCAGCAGTTCTAAGTCCTACCTGAACTCAGAAGTCTTCAGCAGCCAATCAAGTGAGGAGGGGGCAGTGCCCAGAATAGAGCAGGAGATTTAAAGGTGTCCTGGGAGCACGAGTGACCAGAACACAGCAAACAGGTCAGGCAAACAGGACGTGATGCGGCAGAGAGAAGGCACAGCAGTTTGCATGGCAGTTCACACAGGGAGGATGCAAAGGAAGGATGCAGAATTGAAAAGCCAGTCATTTCCCACCTAACTAGAAAAGGTCTAACTATGGTTTCCACTCGCTCCAAAGCTACTGTCAGAAGCCACATGGAAACCCAGACAGACCTCAAGTACCAACATGCAGATGCTCAGGTCTCGGACTGTAGTGAAACATAGAATAATAGAATTTTAGGGGTTGGAATGGACCTCAGAGATCATCTAGTCCCAACTTCCCCACCTCTCCATTAGACCAGGTTGCTCAAGGCCTCAACCAGTCTGGCTTTGAACACCGTCAGGGTTGGGACATCCACTACTTCCCTGGGCAGCCTGTTCCAGTGCCTCACTGCATTCACAGCAAAAAACTTTTTCTTAATATCTAGCCTAAATTTCCCCTCCTTCGGTTTGAACCCATTACCCCTTGTCCTATCACAACAAAGAGTCTCTCTCTGACTCCCCTGCACGCCCCTTAAGATACCAATAGGCTACTATGAGGTCTCCACACAACCTTCTCTTCTCCAGGCTGAACAGACCCAACACACTTCCCTCATGAGCTCAGGTATTGTGTCCACTTGGACAGAAGCTTCTTCCTCTGCACAACCCAGAAGGTATGTGGCTACCAAGATGGACTACCCACTAAAAGCATGTAGGGATCCAAGTCTCAGGCTGAAGGGAGTGCCAGAGCCTGGAGCTGCTCTCTGAGGGTGGCATGGAACAGCTGGGTGAAGTACAATCAGGTCAATGATCTCTCATCTCTCAACTCCTAGTGGCGGAGTTGAGAGATGAAGCATAAAGACTAAGAAGTATTAGGGATGAAGAAATTAACTGGTGGAGGTGCACTGTACCATACCTTAGACAAATGCACTCACCATCCACTTTTCAATTTAGATACCTTGTGTGAAGACTTTCACTATTTTTTAGCAATGTCATTGCAGACTGGTCAAAAGCATATCTATGAAGAAGATGGTAATTTCTTCCACATCAGTGTCTTGTCCCAGGGCAGACATTTTAAATTTGGATCAGTCATCCACACATAGGTACCTCATGCCATTTGAGATGCCCTTAATTATCCAACATATCACCCCTACAAGGCTGGCAGACATACTATATATTGAAGAGAGATGTGTGCTCTTCTGTAGTATCAGTTGAAATACAGCATATGCATCCTATTACATCTCAAGTTGCACAATTATCCTGTTGGTGGACAACTGAGTTTCTTATTTCTCCATTTATGCTCAGGGATGCATTACACTAAGCTTAGTTATTGGTCAGATAGTAGGGCAGTCACTAAAACATCTACACATCACTATAAAGATCGTTTGGTCGTACTTGCCCTCCATAGCTCCAGGCTTTTCTATACAATCTTACTCTTCATCATATCTGCCACTACTGCCTTCTATGAAATTACCTTGAAGATATATGCTGAAAGGAAAAGGTGCACTCTGCTTACTCCCAGAGTCTCCATGAACTTTCCCAAGATCATTAACAGAGGCTGGTGCTAGTTACAGTCAAGCCATGCGCTGGATTGATCAAGGAGACAGATCACAGCAAATATCCCTTCTAATGCTTATACAAATGGGTGTACCACTGGCAAAGTGTTTTCTTTGCATGTCATTGATTCCTATGCCTTATGAATGTGCATCATGGTTATCTAGAAATGAGTAGATGAATTGTGTGAGAGGAAAGGCATAGATTGTTATGACTATATACATGAGAGTCAAGACTGAGTTTCTGTGACCAGACACAAGGGTACAGCTACCTAGCAGCTGTTGAGATTCATGTGTTTTGTGTCAGGAAGACAGCCAGATGCTTACAAAGGAAAGAAAAAAAAAAGAGTAAGGAAAAATCATAAATGAGAACTCAGACATCTAGACTTTGATAAATCACACTCAATGTTACATTTCAGTATATTTTCAAGGCTTTAAGGCTTTGGCTTTAAGAAGTCTTTGTAAAGCTGAAATAATTTTTTCATGCAAATCTAGAAAACCTTACCATTTTGGATAATTCATGGCAGTGTTTTAAAATGAAAACTAATGTTAAGTTTTCTTTGTCATTGCATATTGACTGTTTCTTCATAATTAAGCTTGCTTTTTATCTTTCTGGGTTTACCTAGTGTTCTGAGACCCACAGAAACTTAATTAATTTCTCAGTTAATTCAAAAAGATCCAAATGGCTGTTTATATTGCTATCAATAAATATCTTTTTATTCTATATTGGTACCTAAAATCATCCAGTTTCTAAGAAGACCTCACAAATACACATGTCATTGGAAAGAACAGTATCCAGCCATAAGCTAGCAATGGAGATAGATTAAGTTCATTCAGAAGGAGATGTAGATTTTATCTGTGCTTTATCATCTCCCAGTGTACCTATTCATTTTTACTAACTAGGAAGCCAAAAGCAATGTAGGTATCTCAATAAAACATTTAAAGTTAATGATGTGAATCAATCCATAAGCTTTTAGCTTATGCCAACACACTATTTTTCTATAAGACTCAAGAATAATGATTTACAGGCACTGTATAGTGGAATATATTCCTGCAGGTTGATTACTTTTCTAACAAGCTGATTTGAAGTTTATAGTAGGTACATACAACTCATGATGAAAACTGCCGTCAAACACATTACAGAAGTTTCATACACATTCAGAAACCTTAATATCAATTTAACTAACTATAAGCACTGCAGTATTAAAAGAACTAACATTCTGTCATAGTTTTCAAACTAAGCCTAAAATAAAATTGTTGAGCAAAAGCAGTTCTCTGTGATCTTACCTGTGGAGTAAGAGATGGAGACATTTACTACAGATTTCAGGATTAACACTTATTTTGAGAAACCAAAGGTTTCTCCAACATTTCTTTAATTAACTTGGACTTCTTATTTAATGAAAAAAAGCAATCAAATCCAACTGCACCAAATTATCAGTGTTTAAGTATTTTTTGCATGGATGTTTAACACTGAGTATTTCAAAGAGCAACAGAAGTGAGAATGAAATTGCAAGTTATTAAAATCCGAACTTTTATTTAATAGGATTTGTATATGAAAATGTATGGATCTAGGATTTAGAGAACAAAACAAAACAACATCCTTATATATCACTCACCTTCTGAGCTGATCTTATGGCATGAGCTCAAAGTTTGTGTTCCAAGATAAAATATGACCCACAGTTTAGGATCTCAAGGTTTCCAGATGTTGAAAGAGAGTCTAAAAAAGGAGATCTCTCTCTGTTCTCATTTTCAAGAATAACTTGTATTTTGTTGAAGATCTAGCTTAACCTAGTGAAGTGCTAGTGACCCTAGTTTCTTTCCTGCTACAAGTAGACGTCAGTCAGATATTCCCAGAAGAGGTTTATCCGGGGCATCGCAGATCATTATGTCTCATTATCTACTATAAAACTCCTGGATTGAGAATTAAGTCAGATTATAATCACTGGCTTTCTGACTGTCTTTTTAACAATTTTATCATTATGTTTCTACCTTCAAAAAGAACTGCCTGAATGACCCATTTTTCAGTAAGTAGCTTAAAAGTTTTAAAGGGCAATATGGCAATGAATTTCCTGACATTAATTTCTACAAATGTACAAGCAATTAGTGAACTGCTCTTTTAAGAAATCAATTCAAGGTCTATGAACTGTATTTTTTGTGTATTCTACTGAAAAACACAAGATGATAACAGCTGTGTTGAGGTTTTGTTTATAAACTGTATTTGTTTTGGAAAGATCATTCCATGCTCTTTTAACATTCTTCACTAATTAATTTGTGCTTACTTTTGTATACAAGCAATTTTCTTTTTCTCTGTCTATAAACTGGACAATAAAAGCTCTTTATTAAAAGTTTTCTCTTTACTGTTAAAGTTTTCTGAGCTTCTAATTGCTGTATAAATTGATTTTTTTTAGCAAAACTTGTAACATTTTTAACTTGTTAACAAAGATTTAAGACAAAAGAAAAGCAAGTCTTGCTTGTTTGTGCATAAAAAACGATATATGAATATAAATAGGAGTTTGCAATAGGCAAAAGTTTAAAAGATTCAAGACCTTGATTTAAATTCCCATATATACAAAGGACTTTGCTGAGCTATCAGAGCTGTGTAATCCCTGAGGTCCACAAAAATTGAGTCTTGAAAACTTGAGACAACAGACTTTTCTTCTGGTGCCAGCTGGTTTTAGAAGTAGTGAAAATAGCTTTTCTTATCTTGTTTTAGCACTAGTTCTCCTGGACAGATTAAAAAGTGTAGAGGAAAGCCAAGCAAACAACAAACTACAAGTTACAGAACTTGTAAAAAGATTTAGTTTGACCCTACAGCTTTTGTTATCTTTCAGTATTTGATACATCCAGCCACAACTGAGTACAGCCCATCTACATATAGCGATAATTATTCAAAACGTATGGGAATAGCCAGTAACTTGCTAATCTTATATCAATGGAAATTTTGTCATTGACTTCAATGCAGACATATTGAACTCTCACATACTAATGTAATTTCATATACATCATTTCAGGTTTGTGACATTTCAAGAACAATCTAGTTCTGTGAAGCAATCAAGATGTCAATGTACAGGTATTATTGCATATAAAAAGCATAGCCTATGATACATTCTGTGCTAAAACACAAAAGAAATGTGTCTGCCTCTTTACAGTCACTCCACTGATTTCCTCTCTATAAAAGGAAAACCACGAAGTATCAGATTTATTTCATTTAGACATAGAATTATCAAGGCTGGAAAAGATCTGCTACTGTATTTCTCTGTGTGATCAACTCAGCAATATTATATAACTTATTAATACCATCTGCTTTGGGTTCAAACAGCATCCACACCCTTTTGGTCAGTTTGACAAGCTGTCACTATGAATCTACACCCTGTCGGATATCGCTTTATTTTCCCCAAATGGAAATACATCAGATTTCTTGTCATATTTTCCTTTTTCCTTCTTCTTCTGAATATGTTCCAATTTTGACTTCATGCTCAACTGCTTTAAACAGTTTTAACAATCCATGTCAGTACGAGTAAATTAAATTTATCTAAAGTCAGTTACTTTCCTTCTTCTGTCTTATTTGTGACATGGCCAGTAAATGTAGCCCAGATCACAAAGATACTTTTACTCTGAAAAAGAATTCTCATCCACAATCTTCTTGGTCTAACTAACTTCCCCCCAGAATAACAGATAAGAGGCCATTTTGTTATGTACTTCTTGTTACTACTTGTAAAGAAAATATATTGAATGCTTGTTGGAGCAGTTCACAGTACAAGGCTGCAAACAGGCAGCTTTGGGGTACTTCCCTGTCAAGATTTAATTTGCATCGATTACATTGAAACATCTAAATTTATGCAAAGCCACTAATCAAACTTAGTGATATATATTAGCCGCATGTCATATAGTAAAGTGGTTAAGTTTGCTGCAGCAAATTAAAGTTTTTAAACACTAGATATCCTGCGCATTGTTTTTTTCCCAGGGCATCACTTGACTTTAGTTTGTTTAAACAACAGAAAATTTTACTATATTCAAAAATCTTTTAGTGAAGGTTTAAGGGTAAAAAGTTGAGATTATAGTCACAATTTTGAAAATTGTGGATAAGGAAAAGTACATAACTGGCTATAAAGGCCTAGATTTTAACTCTCAGGTAATGATTTTTAAACCTCCCTTCATCAGTTAAAACTGACCAATTGTTTCACTACTCTAAATTTTAAAAATTTTTTCCAAAGAACATCATCTTTTTTTTAATACAAAATAAATTATGCTTATCTAGAACCTTGGAGCCAGGTTATGATCAGGCACAGAGATGAAAGACTAAATAAAACATTTACTTTATATATTATTTAGAACTTCCTGGGAACTTTCTTCTAGGGAGACTGTAGAGTACAATTATAATTGTCTATTTGCTAAAATCAATTTCTATAGATTTTATCAAATTTAATAAGTATGGAGATGATTAGACACATTTTAACATGTTTTTCTATGCAATAAGGAGATTCATATCAGTTTTATACTTGTCCAGTGAACAGTAATGATGCTTTTGATTTTCTCAGCAAGTTCAGAGGTCTTAATCCTTCAAAGTCTATCATAATTGGAGCAGTCTCAAACATCTAGGTATTCAACTTTTCATTGTGATGCATTATCATTTTCAGGCTAATGGCAGATCTGTGAGCGTATTGATAAGCCTTAAGAGGCCTGACCAGCCTCATCTGAGGCTTCCAGCCACACCTATATATCCAAAGGCTTAATTTCAGGTTCCCCAAGGGAAATCAGCCCCCTCTGATATATGCTAGAAGTGTGTTGAACTTCTGTTCAGCCACAGTCATACCCTTCCCTGGCCATAGAGCCCCATAATCAGAACCCCAAACCATGGACTGTCTTTCTGGCCTTATCTTCCTCTTTTGCCATTATGAGGAGCCTGTCCTGAAGCAGAGATTTGCTGTGTACTATAGGGTAGGTCCTGACTGACACTGTACTCTCATGCCCCCACCACCCT